>NW_008655326.1:2656-5457 GCF_000695815.1 Acanthisitta chloris | reverse complement strand
ACCCGGTTGATTCTATGATTCTATTCAGTCATCACTTTGCATATAGAGCATTTCTTCTGAAACACTCAACAGCCATGCAAACAAAAATTAATTACTTTAGTGACTTAAACTGTATCAGCAATTACCTTGTATAGGAAGATTTCTAACGTACTTACCGACAGTGCAAGACTGAGGATGGATGTGGCATAGTTAAAGCTGTGGACTACTTTGTAGGATGTAGTACTGTAAATCTTCACATGCCTATACAGAAGAGTAATGATAAAAACATTGTTACCAATGACTTACTGCCATCGCTTTACAGGAATTTCATCACTCAACTTTTATAGATCATTTAAGGAAACTGAGTATTTTTACAATGCATTCTTCAGACTAACACGGAGCTTGTTAGTTATTACACCTCCTGCAGCAGGAAGGCTCTGTTTAAAGATACCCACAAGTCAAGAAACGATGACTCTTACTCCAAAAAGGATGAAAATGGGGCAAGGACAGAAGAGAGAATTGGAGGCAGTTGTAATGACTATTTGACTTCAGAAACACTAAGACAACATCTCTTCAAATTTGTTCCTAAATTTTAAATGTAAGGTCTATCAACAATTTCTGGAAGTAAATCTATAGACATTCTTGTATCTGGCTGCTCCTTAAGATTTGGTTGAAGGTATCAAATATTTAACAATTGGGAAAAACAAGTATTATCTTACAACAAAGATAAACATTTGTGTTATATAACCATAAAGCCTGAGGTAGCCTGTGAAGTACAGGATGGATGAGGAAAACAGACCACTGTCATTTCAGACCACTTGATGTTTGTAGTATCTCAGAGACAACAGACCTAGCACCAGTACACAGCAACTCAAACTAAACAAAAAAAGAAGGAGGTCATATTTCATCTTGGGAACAAAAAGCAACAGCAGAGAGATAGAAGACACAGTCTTTTTAAAGGTGAATAGTAACATACTTTTAGCTACTTAAACTGTATCAAGAAGAGCTGCTTTACAGAGACTGCACAGGTCAGTTCTAGAGATCCAAAAAAACTGAATGCCTATTCAGAAATTCCTCATATGCATTCCCAAATGGCACATGCAATCCTTACTGATGTTCAGGAAAAGGTTAAAGTATATCACAGAATCATAGTAGTCTGAGTTGGAAGGGACCTTTTAAAGGTCATCTAGACCAACCCCCCTGCAATAGTATGTTCCTTGGTCCCATAACATGTTCTCAACTCCCCCCAAAAATGCACAGATTCACACTGATGTGTAATAGCTTTAAAAGGAAAACAAGTCCTGAAGAATTTAAATCACAACAAAGCCATAAAATATACTAACCTGTCCAGGGATCCTGACAACAACCTTTGTCCAGAGCTGTTCAGGCATAAACAAGTTACAGTTTTATGGTGATTTTTAAGTGAAACTAGTAGTTGTCCACCTTTTAGTACATCCCAAACTTTGACATATCGACCTCCTGTTATAAGGAAGCACACAAACAGCCTTACATATGTACACATTCACACTGCTCTGAAGTTTTCACAGAGTGACACAGTACCTCCTTCATAACACACTCTTCTGTACCTACTCACTATTCTCTTCCATTATGACTATCTCCTTGAACAAGACACATTACAAGCCTGGTACTTTCTAGGCCATTCTGAATGGAGCTGAATGGTTCATCATACTCCTTGCCAAAATGAAAAAATCTATAAGCCACTGGGTTACAGGACTTCTGATGCAATGGCAAGGAGAGACTGAAAAAACTTGTCAATGTGAAGAGAAAGACACAGTCCCATCTTCTCAAAACTTTTTAAGTATGTTCATTCCTTCACTTCAGCACTGGGCTAATTAAAACCTGTATTTTGTCATTAAAAATGTCTTTTTTTTGGGGGGTGTGGGACAGCTGCATGAATATTAAAACAGAGACAAACACATCCCAACTTCCACCTGCCAGATAAACACAGATTCCTAAAGAAGCTGTTTCAGAAATTCAGCTGTTATATCACTTACCCTGCCATTGCCAAATTAAAACACCACACAAGAAAAAAGCAACTTAAGTACTTCTCAAACTAGGACCACAGGAATTTGTGTTATTTGATTTTAGTGAATTACCTGCTGATACTAGAAGTCCACCAGAAGGGAAGAGAAGCACACTCTCCACAGGATGGCCATGTTCTATTGTCATGACACTACTTCTTGTTCGTGCATCAAAGAGTTTGACAGTGTGATCATAGGAACCTGCAAACAACATCATAAGCAGCTTCAGTTTCACCACTGAAATTATTTCAGGAAGTAAACCAGCCATGGCCTACAACCTAAAGGAGCTCCTGGCTAATAGTGACAGTTTTAAACCATGCACTTAAAAACACCTTGTGGTTTACCTCTGTTAGCTTATAGCCAACATAAAATTTCTAGTTCTGGCCCTAGCTACATGTCAGTCCTTAAAAGTAATTTAAGTTTGAATTTTATTTCACTTCCATTAATCACATATATTTATAACAGTAAGTATCAGACAACTTGATAAAAGCTAATCTCTTATGCCTCCTGAAGCAAGGAATGCTAGTTTTTATCACAGCAGTTTATCACAGATTAACAGAAAGCTACTGCTAGGAAAACCAAAAGGAACTGGTCTCAAATAACTCCTTACATGACCTTTCATTTTTGAGTCTGCCGTTTGGGGCTGTACAAACTACAACAGAACTTGTGTCCTGCTCCAGAAACATGATCAAACACTTCAGTCAATCCCAGTCAAAGGATACATTCACAGAGAACTAGTCAGAACAGCCCTGTTAACTCTATTAGCCAAAACAAAAATAT
>NW_008655326.1:0-2637 GCF_000695815.1 Acanthisitta chloris | reverse complement strand
CTACAAACATCAGTGTCAAACTTAAAAAGGAAGCAGAAGGAAACAACAAAGTAGGACTGAGTAGGATGACAGATTTTCCATGATTAAAATGTAACAAACAAGATCCTACTGTATCAAAAATTATCTCTCAGCATTTTTTTCAATTCAATCCAGAAGAAGCATAAGTAAAAGCCAAAATCAAACCTGTTATAAAGACATCTGCATTCACTTTACTTGCCCAGCCACATCTCACATAGTCAGAATGTTCACTGTACGAGGTGATTTCTGTGGCGCTCGAAATATCCCACAGATTTGACAAATAATCATCACCACCAGAAAATATTCGGTATTTATCAGACAGGAAGCCCACTACATGAACTGGCCTAGAAAACAAAGTCCACAATATCCAAAGTTACAACATAGCCATGTTCCAAGAAGAGTTAGTCTGTATGAAGAGTTTATAAAACCACCCTAACTTAAAAGTGCAAAGTGTTTACCCTCAGAAGACACAAAGCCTCACCCTAGAAGTTAAAGCACTTTAGTCTTCATACTTCAGGCAGAAAATGGTCACACTGACAGATGGTTACCTGAGCACTGATGCCTTAAATGTTTTACAAGCCTACTAGATGCTCATTCCAAAGCTCCTAATTCTGCCTTTATTACTTAGAGGTCTGTGTGCTGCACTGTCCCTTAGAAAACATCAGAACTCCTAACTCCTTCCCCACCCCAGCCCCACTCTGTCATCATGCATTTTTTCTGTTTTGGTTTGGTTTTGTAAGGAATTCCTGCTCTTCCTGGCATATTTCTTCATTCTTTTGTTTAGACAACTTTTAGAACTCTTTTCCAAATAGCATCAAATAAAAAGTGCTTATCAGTGCCAGGCAGTTATAGAACTGTATCTACACAATATGTTTCTGAAACAGAAAGTGCATTTACTCTTCTATGTACTCAATTCATATCTGGAATTTAAAACCTCGCTCGATTTTGAATTTAAAAATCAACTTTGCAGTAAGATCTAAATAAGACAGCTGCAAGCAACATAGATCAGTATTACTCAGGTTTACAGCAACATGCAAACCAGACACATAAATATAATACAATATAAATAATCACAGAATTTTAGGGGACGGAATGGACCTGACAGATCATCTAGTCCCAACCCTCTGCCCTGGGCAGGGACACTTCCCACCAGAGCAGGTTGCTCAAGGCTTTATCCAGCCTGGCTGTGAACACTGCCAGGGTTGGGGCAGCCACAGCCTCCCTGGGCAACCTGTGCCAGGGTCTCACCACCCTCACAGGAAAGACTTCTCCCTAAGACCTAACTTAAACTTCCCCTCTTGCAATTTGTACCCATTGTCCCTTGTCTTGTCACTGCAGTTCCTAACACAGAGTCCTTCTCCAGCTTCCCTATGGCCCCTTTAGATACTGGAAGGCTGCTATGAGGTCTCCACACAATCTTCTCTTCTTCAGGCTGAACAACCCCAACTCCCTCAGCCTGTCCTCACAGGGGAGATGCTCCAGTCCTTTTATCACCTTCATGGCCTCCTCTGGATTTGCTCCAACAGTTCCATGTCCTTCTTACATTGAGGGCACCAGAATAGCATGCAGTGTATAATACATAGTGGTGAAGCCTTAGCACAGGTTGCCCTGTGAAGCTGTGAATTCCCCATCCCTGAAAGTGTTCAAGGCCAGGCTGGATGGAGGTCTGAGCAACCTGGTCTAGTGGCAGGGGGGTTGGAACGAGGTGATCTATACGGTCCCTTCCAGCCCAAACCATTCTGTGAGTCTATGACATGCAAATACAGAAAAGAAGGTTGTGCACAGAAGGAAATCACCACTGCTGTCTTACTTAGTGTGACCATCAAACTGCCTCAGTGGTGCCTTCCCACTGATGTCAAAGAGGTGAATGCTGCTCTCCTCGCTGCCAGCCACAAGCAGCTGACCATCCTCTCTGTACGTGGCACCGTACGCAGCATCTCTGAAGCGAGAAAACGTTTTGATGGGTTCCTGGGAGTAACGACCATAAATGTGGATCTGGCAAAAGAAGAAAGCATTAAGATTGCTCATACAACACCAGCTTACGGAGAAGCACATAAAAACCCTCAGAAAAGCCACTCACCCTTGAGGAGGCTGTGACAGCATAGTTGTACGGTAGGACTGGGGAAAAGTCAATTTTATTTACTGCGCCGAATTCCTTGATCTGCACAGGAGTCTGAAATAAAGGCGGGAAGGATCGCTGAGTGCACAGAAGCACACCATCAAACATGAAAACAGCAAAATAAAGCCTACTGTTCCTCCTCCTTTTCCTACAGAGAGCCCCACTCAGTACCAAAACACAACGATACTGAGTTCTGCTTCTGCCAAGCCACTCCAATTCACTCCAACTAACCCCCCCACGCTGACGTATTCTCAGGAAAAAACTCACTCACACGTGTTTAAAAAAATACTTTGATCAGCTGCAAGAAAGCAGCGGGGAAAAAAAAAAACTAAATCCTGGGGCCGCAGCTTCCCCCGCTTGGCCCAATCTGGTCCCAAGTTTCCTAGAAGCCGCGCTCGGGGCAGTGCCCCAGTCGCCCGCACCGCCTCCTACCTTGTAGCCGCGCCAGTACACCGTGTCCTGCGTGATCCTCTCGCCGAGCTTCGGGCACACCGGAACCA
>NW_008655325.1:5514-6744 GCF_000695815.1 Acanthisitta chloris | reverse complement strand
GCCCTTTCGGCTGGGGCTGTCCCTTCCCCAACCACTCTCGTGACTCAGCAGTTCCGTGCCAGTCATTTCCAGTAATTATAAGGTGGGAGTGGGCTCCGGGCTGGGTCTTGGGGCGAATTTGGGAAGGAGACAGGTCCCTGTGCTGCAGGCGCTGGGGATGGATCCTGGGGGAACATCCTTGCCCTGTGGTGTCCCCCAGGCTGGGGGAGCTGTGGGGAGCTGTGGGAGCTGTGGGGAGCTGTGGGAGCTGTGGGGCTGCCCCCACTTTAGGGTGAGGATCCTTTCAGGGTGTGAGGTGTGCCAGGGCTCTCGGGTGGGCACTAGGGTTGTGTGTTCCATCCCAAGGCGTCGGAGCCGATTCCTGCTCTCCCACCAAAACCTTGAGGGTCTCCTCACTATCGATGGGATGGGATACAGGTCGTGGTCACCTTGGGGGGCTCCAACACGGGAGCAGAGCCCCCGTGGGCTTCCAGCGCGGCCGAGGCCCATTTTGTGCAGACCTGGGTTGGTTTTTCTCTTTGGTTATCTAGCTGTATGAGTGTATGTGATATCATAAAGCTAGAGAACCGAATGTAAAAACCCACTCATTATTCTCCAGGAGAAGGACCCTGCCCTCCTGGCAGGAGAGGGGCTCAGGGTGGCCACCAGTGTCCCCATGCCACTGGTCACAGTTCCTCTGCACTGGGAGAGCGGTTGGAAGCCAAACGTGGCCGTGGAGTGGAAATTTCAGTGGGGTTTTACCTTTCATCATTTTTACCAAGGCCCAGAGTTGGTGCCTGTGCTGGGTGGATGGTTTTGCTTCCATCCTAGGGTTCCTCATCTCCCTCGAAGCAGCACCTTGATTTTATGAATTTGGTCTTTATTTTTCCGCCGCGGTTTTAATTTCCACCCCGACAATTAAGCTCAGTTGCGCCGGAGATAAATGAAACGGGGCCAGCTCAGAAATAACCCCCCGAGAAAGCCTGTTTATAACGAACTGGAAGGGAAAGTTGCTTAAATATATTACCACATGCAAATTGTAATTTAGCACAAAGCTGTTTCCGAGGCCGATTTATCTACTGGGGAAGAGAAATAAATCATCGCCGCTCCTCGCTCAGTCTGCATCTGCAGAGATTGCAGCTTTGTTCTTTGGAGAGAGGGATTTGGGAGCATCTCTCCAAGGGTGCTCCAGGCTCAGCCTCCCTCAGGTCCCTCCTGGACTCTCCGTGCTCCTGTTTTGCTGCCCAAGGG
>NW_008655325.1:0-5498 GCF_000695815.1 Acanthisitta chloris | reverse complement strand
CTTTCCCTCCTGCTTTCCGCAGCTCCCGGCGGTGCCAGGGGAGATGTGCCAGGGTGAGGGATGTAGGACTGAGCCCACACTTCCCAGGGTTGAGAATGCCCTGGAGCTCTGGATCCAGCCCCAATGGCTGGTGCTGGAAGAGGGATCACTAGAAGTGGTGATGTCTAAGGCTGAGCCACCCCCAGTTATTCCTGGGAAGCTCAGGGAAGGTGTTTTCAGGTGGTGGTTGGGGTGCAGTGGAGTGGGCAGCGAGGAAGGTCCTTCCATGCCCACAAGACTCTTTGGCATTGGGAATTTTGCAGCAGGAAGGCTCTGTAGGTGGATCCAGGCACAGGATCAGGACTATCCACCACTCTCCAGAGGGATGCAGGCATGGAGAGAGGGCAGATGGAGCAGAGCATGGCATCTCCACTCCCTCTCTGGGTGTTTGGTACATCAATTCCCTGAGCAGGGCAGTGGCATCTCCACTCCCTCTCTGGGTGTTTGGTGCATCAATTTCCTGGCTAGGTTGGTGCTGAGAATGAGAAGAGCACCCGCTCCAAACATGGAGAGCTCCACACCCAAATCCCTCTCTCCATCCTCCTCTCCCTGCCCTGCATATCCTGCTTTCTGGTTGCACCTCCTCTTTCACCTGACTTGTCTGGAATCTGCAGCACAGGAGGAATTTGGGGTTCACCTTCCTCCCCTCAACAGGTCTCGCTTTGTTCAGGCAGGAGAGGAGCAGATTCCTCATCCCAGATCCCTGTGATCCCTGTGATCCCTGTGATCCTTGTGATCCCTGGCACTGATCCTGGGCTTACCCAGTTCAGGCCTTTTTCTGTGCAGAAAGGACGTGGATTCTATGTACAGCATGGGATAAAGCAGGCACAACCCTTGTACACCCCAAAATAAGGTGCGGGATCAAGAGGAAACGGTTCCCTGTACACTCTGTGCCCTGTGGAGATGGAATATCCTGCGGATTGGGGACGGGAATGTGGGTGATTTGGCCGTGGGGATGCCAAACTGGTGACAGCGCAACGCGGAGCTGCCGAGGCCTCTGGAGATACCAACTTGTCTCCTTGGTGGACACACTGGTCCCAGTGGAAATGTGCCCTGCCTGGTGGCCGGTGCCACCCTGTGCTCTGCCTGGATGGACAGGAAAAATCTTCCTTAGCTCCTCAGCTCTTTGCCCTGAGCTCCTCCAAGGGTCGACGAGATGCTGCTGGAGCAGTTTATCCAGTTCTCCCTTCACCCATCCCAGGCTACACAAGATTTGGAGCAGGCACGAATCCCACAGCTTGTTGTGTGAGTCTGGGCAGGATTTGGGCAGAGGCTGCCTGTGATTCTGGAGCGTTGGAGGAAGCCGCTGGCTCGTGGGAGAAGCATTTCAGCACAGCGAGGACACACGGGGACAGCAGTGAGGATGCAGCAGGAGGGATGCACAGCACCCAGCACAGAAAAACTGCTGCTGGGCATCAATCCTGCCCTCACCTCTCCCAGTCCCAGGCTGGAGCATCCCCCAAAACACCTCTCAATTCACCCTGAGATCCCAGTTGGGTGAAGCAGCTCAGGCTCTGCCGCGCTCCAGAAACCTTCTCCTCCCTCCTGACTACTTGTAAACCATTTAGCAAGAATTTCTTAAAATAGGTTCCACTTTAAGGACTTATCTGCTGAATACCATTAATTTTCTGGGGTTCGTTAAAAGCAAACTTGGTATCATAGCAACGGAATCTATTCCAGGGGAAGCAGCCAATTGCGCCGTGCGGTGTGTGCGACCCAAGGCGAGAGAAAAGGAACCTTTCAGGTTTATTCTCGGGTTTGTGCCTTTGCAAGTGAAGTTTTAATTTCTAATGTTTTATTCCTCCCGGAATATTTGATCGTTTCTCCTGACAAATCTACAGGGAGGGGGGGAAAATATGGGAGAAAAAAAAAAAAAGGGGAAAATAGTGGGGAAATCGCCGGTGGTTTGTGGGTAGAGGTGGTGGTGGAGGGATGTGGTGAGTGCTTGGGATGGGTCGTGTTTGGGACAGGTTGGACCTTCTGAGGTGGATAATTCCAGCCCTGGTGTCACCTTAGGAGTGATGCTGAGTGTGGGCATCCCTGGCCACCCTGGGACTGCCCAGCAGGATTGGGAGCTGCTGGTAAAGAGGACGCTAATCCTCATCTCATTTCCCTGCCCTTGCTAAAGAAATAGTCATTATTTGCCTTTTAATCCCATCTCTCTCCTCTTTTCCATTAGGCCCTAAGCTGCAATCTTGTTCCCGGGGGATGTTACGCTGGGGATAATCCCAGGAGCTGCTGGGGCACCTGGCACAGCTACTTTGGGGCAGGGAGTGGTTTTCTGGTGGATTGGAGCTGGACAAGGACGTTCAGTCCTGGTTCCCAGCGCTGGGAGAGGAGCTGGGATGAGCATCCCAGTAGTGGCACAGCTGAGTGAGCAGGAGGCTCACTCAGTTTGGAGTGCTCCCCAAAATCCTGTGCCAGCAGTGGAGGTGGGAATGGACAGCTCATGGTGGTTTGGCCATTGGGATGGTGATGCTGCTCCGTGTTGGCTCAGATGTTGGATTCAACCTTGGGCTCAGCCTTGGCACAGGAGGAGCTCTTTGTGCTGTGTTAGGGAGCTGAGGGGATGACAGGGTGGAACCAGGAGGCAGTTCCACCTCTGCTTGTGTACTTGTCTGCAAGACCCTAAAAATAAGCTTATCTCCCATCACAGTGTCCAGGTTTTAACTGGGAATGGGGAGCAGGAATTGTGTTTGGAGCCGTCCGAGCCTCCAGCATCAGTAGTGTGTGCCCAAGGGTTGTGGATTCTGATCTCCCTCATTAACCCCAAACCTTCCCATCCTTGGATGAAGGGTCCCTATGCCACCCCCTAGATCTTCTCTTTCTCCTTTCTCCCCCCGCAAACTGATGATTTTCCCAACTTGAGAGCAGTGAGGGAGAAATAAAAAGTATCACTTAAGTAGCCACAAAGGGTAGAAGCCCCAGACAAAAACCATCTCCCCAGGATGGAGGATATGAAAAACTGTGATGGCTTTAACTTTAGGCCATTTACAAATCACCATCGCAGAGTCCTCAGTAAATAACAATTCCTTCCCATCAGGTTTGTGTCACGGCGAAGCCTCCGTTTATTTACCCCGAGCTGGAGGGAATGGCCTGGATGGCTCTTTAGTGCTAATTTTTATAGATGTCAGGATGAAGTCTCCAACCTGGATAAATCAGGTGGAGGAAGCAGTGGGAGAGCTCTCAGTGCTGGAGGGATCCATGTGGGACCTGCTCCCATCCAGAGTGGGGGAGATGAGACCCAAAGTGCAGGGACAGATGCCAAAGACCTCAGGGTTTATTCCCAAGAATACTGGAGTCTATTCCTAGGACATCAGGGTCTATTCCCAACCCACCAACCCCACACAATGCACTGGAGCTTTGCCTTCTCTCTCTCTCTCTAGTTTTTTCTCTTTTTATGGAGAAATTATTATTTACAGTTTAATATCTTCATGTTTCTATGGAAACTCCATGGCTGCACTGGGTGAGGAAGTCAAAGCCAGATGGGGAAATGGGAATGCTGGAAGGGAATGGGGCAGGGTGGGTTTTTGGACTGGGGTAGGAACTGGGGGGACCCACCACATGTTGGTGATGTTCAGGGTACCAAGGACATGGCCTTGTTTGCTGTGCTTTCTCCTTCCAAAACCAAATCCTTCACCGAAGCTCCCCAAGCTGTCGGAGCATCCTCTCCCCTTCCCCACACCAGGAATCCTCCCAGCAGAGGGAAAAACCCTTTGGTGGCTGAGGGTTGGCATCACCCACCCGTGGAAAGCTCTGCAGCCCCGAATGTAGGTCACGCACATATGTGCAACCACCACCACCTACATATGTTGTCTTCCAGGAGCTCAGGCTCTTCCTCACCCATTCCAGCCCTGCTCTGGGCTGGCAAACACATTCCTTTTAGCCCTGCTGAAGGTGGGGCACGTGTGTTGTGCACTGGGGGGGGTTGGGGGCACCCCCTGCCTGGCACCAGCGCTGGAGCTCATGCGGAAAGAGAGTGGTGGTGGCAGAGACCTTCTCCCCCTAATCCCCAGTGACAGGGACTCGCTCGTGGCCATGTCCCTGCGCCGGGCGCGGAGCAAGGACGGAAGGTGTGTGGTGTCCCAGCTTTTGTCACTAAGGATCCATCAGAGCAGCAGGGAAAGGTCAGCGGGAAAAGCACGAGCTGGGCCTGAGGATGCTGCTCTGGCCGTCTGTCCATCCTCCTGCCACCACCACCACCGGGCAGTGCTTTCCACCCCCTGCTCCTAGGAGAGCAGGAGGTTGGTTTAAAAATTCCCACCTGCCCCGATAAATAACGAGGGGGGTGGTTTCGTTGCCTTCGTCTCCTGCTTGTCAGAGCCTTTGGGGATGGTGTTTTCGAGCTTTTCTTCGCCGCCACCAGAAATGTATTTATTTATTTTTAATGAAAAGCAGGATCCCGGTGCTGCTCTGGGGCTGGGAATCAAGGGAAGGTGTTGGGAATGGGGCTGGAAAAGGAGGGGCTGTGCCTGTGCTGTTGGCTTTGAGGAGAGACCCCCCAGCTCTGCTGTCCTCCCTGGGAGGCTGAGCCCAGACTTTCTCTGCCCTAATTCCCTGGGAAACCAGGCGAGGGCTGATCCTTGGTGTGGCTGTTTATTGTTTGCCAGAAATCTTGGCTTTCTGCACAGCTTGGAGGGGAATTTTGGGCAACACACAGGCTGGAAGTTAGGGGGAATCAAGGTGTGATGTGCCTGAACCACCCTGTCCCTGGGGAATCCCATCACTGCGTGTCAGACAGGGATTTAATGTGGAATATTCACTCCAGGAGCATGAAATGCTGGTGGTGAAGGCTAGGATGGAGTGATGGGGTGCTTGGGGTCCCCACAGCTGGATGGGGAGAGGAGAACACCCACCAGACATGTGTCCCATCTGCTCTGCGTTGGTAAATCACTACTAGACACTTTTTGTCCCACTTCTCCTCTCCGAACCGAATCATTCAGACATCAGGCAGAGAACCAGGAGGTCCAAGCTGAGAACATTAACAGCGGCTGCAAAAAAAAAAAAAACAACCCTTCGGGCTCCACATTTCCCCAAGATATCCCTTTCCAGAACTGCCTTTAAGGGCTAAAACCCCCGTGCCAGCTGCAACCCCACAAAGCTAAGAGGGGCACACGTGTGATCCCACATCCCCCAGGGCTTGCACACGCGTGTGCACGCGCAGCAGAGCCGGAGTGGGACCGGCTGCTCCGGGAGACTCCGGGTGCGAGTGGCATTTCAATGCGAGCCGGGCGGGAACAATGAGGTGTGTTTTTAAGGGACTGTGAAAGGGGCTTTTTTTTTTTTCTGAAGGACTAAAAGGGGGGGGGGGGGGGGGGGAGGAGGGAGCCGGGCAGCCCCTCCATTAGCTCAGTGCAGCAGCGAGAACAGCTGTGAAAAGAGCCCAAGCCTTTTTCCCACGCCCAGAGGAGCGGAGCGAGGGAAGGAGCCCTCCCAGCGAGGTCAGATCCCATCACTAA
>NW_008655324.1:25920-26169 GCF_000695815.1 Acanthisitta chloris | reverse complement strand
CCCACATCCCTCCCGGCATCGCCCGAGCATCCCCCGAGTATCGCCCCCGCATCCCCCCGAGCATCTTCCTCCGCATCGCCCCGCGGAGCATCCCTGCCCGTCCACAGAGCCTGGGGCAATCCGGGGTGAAACAACCCCCACAGGCACAGGGTCCAGGGGCAGGACACCAGGATTTGCAGACGGCACAAAGTCGAGTTGGAAGAGACCTCCAAGATCATCGAGTCCAACCCTACCGTGGTCACTAGACCA
>NW_008655324.1:14804-25756 GCF_000695815.1 Acanthisitta chloris | reverse complement strand
TTGCCTGGGAGAAGAGACCAACCCCCACCTGACTCCAACCTCCTGTCAGGGAGTTGCAGAGGATGAGAAGGTCTCCCCTGAGCCTCCTCTTCTCCAGGCTGAACACCCCCAGCTCCCTCAGCCTCTCCTCATGGCACTTGTGCTCCAGTCCCTTCACCAGCCTCGTTGCTCTTCTCTGGACTTGCTCCAGCACCTCAATGTCCCTCCTGAGCTGAGGGGCCCAGAACTGCACACAGTACTCAGCTTGGCCAGCTGTGTACTTGAAGTCAGAGGACAAACCTCTGGAAGCCTTTCTACACCACCAGGACATGCTCCTGGCTGAGACTACTAGTTCAGCAGCTTTTCTGCTAGCAAACATGAGTCAACCTTTGCTGCCAGTGAATAGTGACATTGAAATGGGAGCAAGATCATGAAGAAGTGGTTTGGTGTGAATGTGTGTAGGTATAGATTAGGTCCTGTTATTCATCCCCTAACACGTTCAGTCATCACATGGAGCTTCGATATTTTCCTGTATGTTTTCAAGTTAAGATGAGCTTAAGTCATCCAGTTTGAATCTAAACCAGCACTTTTGACCACTATTTCATGGTTATTCCAAGGTGAGAACATCCAGATCTGCTTCTGAATTGAAAACATGCTAAAAAAACCAAGTTATTCATTCTATTTGGGTTTATTTTCTTATGGAACAGAATCTCAATCATTAATTTTCTCTGGGATTTTCCCCAGCAGCTCTTCCAAGGTCCTTCTGGAATCACCGAGGTTGATTTCCTTCATGATACACTGACTTGTTTGTTAATTAAATGAAGTTTCACAGCTCTTTGCCACCCCAGTGAGTTCCCTGTGTGTGGCTTTATGGTTCCCATGAAGTCATGGTGATTCAGGACTTGTTTTCTCCCTTGCCCCCAGGTTTTCATGGATCATACCCTTGAGGTCTTCTGGATTCAGGACTTGGCTCTTATACTTCTCCCCCCAGTCCTCAACAATGTACTGGTGATAAGGATCATTGGAGTGCTCTCTCCTCTTGGATTTCACAGTGCTCACCAGGATGGCCACAATAATGAAGGAGAACATACCAATCATCACCATCAAGTAAAGGATGACATAGTCAAAGTTCTCAGCAGCCACTTCAGCTTCCAGTTTGTTTGTGGCTTCTGTCATGTTTCTCCTCCAGCTGTTCATGTATGTGAGAAAGGTTTCCTTGAAGATATCCTCCACTGCCCACGTGAAGTTCTGCATTTCAGCCATCCTTGCAGGCTGCGGCTGCTGGAGACAGCACAACACTCTTTGTAACCAGATCTCTGTGCTCAAAGAGTTGCATTGGTTGATTTTGTCTTGTGCAAATTTAAAGTGAAGTTTTAGACCTGCTGAGCAGCCCCAGCTCTGAGTGGGTATGTTCAGAGGCCCAAGGAAGTCCTTACTGCTCTTGTGCCTCATAGAATAATGGAATGGTTTGGGTTTGAAGGACCTTAAGGATCATCCAGTTCCACCCCCTGCCCTGGGCAGGGACACCTACCAACAGCCCAGGCTGCTCCAAGCCCCATCCAGCCTGGCCTGGAACACTCCCAGGGATGGAGCAGCCACAGCTGCTCTGGGCAACCTGTGCCAGTGCCTCAGCACCTCACAGGGAGCAATTCCTGCCCAATATCCACCTGTCTCTGCCCTCTGTGAATGGGAAGCCACTCCCTGTGTCCTGTCCCTCTATCCCTTGTCAATAGTCTCTCTTCATCTTTCCTGTAGCTCCTTCAGGCACTGAAGGCCACAATGAGGTCACCCCAAAGCTTCTCTTCTCCGAAATCCAAATTGCTTATGAGGTCACCCCAAAGCTTCTCTTCTCAGAAATCCAAATTGCTCTTTTGTCTGTAAAATCTGATTTTTCTTTGATTCAGAACAAAAATTGCTATGATTTTTCCAGAATCATTTTTTTTCTGAGAAAAAAACTTACCTTCCCTGTGTCCTTCTCCAAGGAGATCCACCAGAACACTCAGGATTTGAAAGCTCCACTGGGTAATGGGATGAAAGGCTCCAAAAGAGAGGAGCCTCACCCTGCACAAGGCTAGGAGCAGCTGGCAGAGAGGTGAATGCCTTGCAGTGAACACTTTGTGTTCAGATCCAATTGGAATCTAAATCTAATCTCACCTGGAAAGTCAAACACTGGTTGAGAGCTTACATCAGTCATCCTGGCAGGGGCTGGGGAGGACTCTTGGTGCTGAGTGCTGCAACTTGAGCTCCAGTAACAGAGCCCTGCTGTGTTTCTCCAGAAGTGAGCTTAGCTGCAGCTTTGTCTGGGTTGGGCCAGGTTGAAGAAGAGGAAAGATGAGCTCTGGAAAATAAGAGTAAGAGGAATTATTAGGAAGGAATTAATCCCTGTGAAGTGCTGAGGCACTGGCACAGGTTGCCCAGAGCAGCTGTGGCTGCTCCATCCCTGGGAGTGTTCCAGGCCAGGTTGGATGGGGCTTGGAGCAGCCTGGGCTGGTGGGAGGTGTCCCTGCCCAGGGCAGGGGCTGGAACTAGATGATCTTTAAGTTTACTTCCAACCCAAACTATTCTGTGAGTCTCTCCTGCCATGTCCCAAGTGAAAGGACAAGAAGAAATGACCTCAAGCTGCACCAGAGGAGGTTTAGGTTAGATATTAGAACAATTTTCCCTGCCAGAGTGTTCAGGCCTTGGGATGAGCTGCCCAGGGAGGTGGTGGAGTCACTGTGTCTGGGAGTGTCCCAGAGGTGTCTGATGTGGCCCTTGGAGACATGGTTTAGGGCTGATGATGGTTGATGGAGGGACTGGATGAGCTTGAAGGTCTCTTCCAACCTCAGTGATTCTGTCTGGGAGATAATTTGGTTGATTGTCTTTCTAGTCCCTTTGGGCTGTTTCTGTTTGATGCACAAAGTTACTTGGTAACTGGCAAATTCCAGGAGGCTCTTCTGCCTCCTCAGGTGTGTCCCTGAGCTCTCCAGTCGAAGCAGGGAACAGGATACACAAATAGAGAGCAAGGGGAGGCTGATTCATCTTTACCTGTAAAACTGAGAGTTTAACAAGTCTTTTCTAACAGTGACTTCTGGGACTGAGTCCATGTGGGATGACTAACTTATATGGAACATTTGGGGGCTATATTAAGAGCTGGATTGTGCCCCTGAGTAAGGCAGCAGAGAAGCACAGATGGTGGAAATGCTCAGTGTGAAGTAGTGACCTTCCATGCAGCATTTCTGCCCAGCCAGGGACCTGTCTCTGTCCTAGGAGATATTGCTCATGCAGCAAACTCAGCTCTGAGGGAGCTCTTGGTAGCTAGAAAAGAGCCAAAGGGTTATTTCTTGTGTTAGCACATGTATCCTCAGCAGCAAAGTGTTTGTCCCTCTGTGCTGGCACTAGAGTGCTGGGACCAGTTCTGGGCCCTCTCTGCAGGAGAGACATGCAGGGGCTGGAGGTGTCCAGGGCAGGGGACGGAGCTGGGGAAGGGCGTGCAGAGTCAGTGACGGGAGCAGTGGCTGAGGGAGCTGTGTGGGCTCAGCCTGGGGAACAGGAGGCTCAGGGGGGAACTCATTGCTCTCTCCAGTTCCTGCCAGGAGGTGCAGCCAGGTGGACGTTGGTCTCTTCTCCCAAGCAATAGCGTGACAGAAAATGGCCTCAGGTTGTGCCAAGGAGTTCCAGATTGGATATTAGAACAAATTTCTTCACTGAAAGGGTTGTCCAGCCCTGGCATAGCTGCCCAGGGCAGTGGTGGAGTCACCATCCCTGGAGGGATTTGAGACATGTAGACATGGCACTTAGGACGATGGTTTTGTGGTGGCCTTATCAGTGCTGTGTTAATGATTGGGCTCAGTGATCCTAAAGGTCTTTTCCAAACTAAACCATTCTATGTTCCCTCCACTTCCCTTCAAGACATCCAGAAACAGGCAAGGGAGGCCCTAGGTTGTACAAGAGGACCAAAGGTCCATGTTTTGACCCACATCTCATTGCCCAGTCCTCATCAAGCAGAGGCAAGGGAGAGCAGTAGTTACAGCAGCAAGGGCTGTGGGTTTGGCAGGAGAACATCACTCTGACAGAGGTCACTGATTGCAACAGCTCCTCTGGGCTGGGGCAGCTCACAGCTTCTGCCAGGGCTGAGTGTCCACAGGAGCACTGGTGGCTTCAGGTCCCATTCCTTCTCCTTTCAGATCCTCACATAGTATTTGGAGTTGGAAGGGACCCATGAGGATCCTCAAGTCCAACTCTTGGCCCTGCCCAGGTCACCCCAACACTGCACCCTGTGCCTGAGAGCATTGGCCAAACACTTCTGGAGCTCTGTCAGCCTTGAGGTTGTGACCACTTCACCTGGAAGCTTGATCCAGATCCTTCCTGAGGCTCTCGACAAGGATTGCACCTTGTCTTCTTTCTTCACACAGGGCACGGCTCAGCTGTGGACCTTCTTGCCACAGGACACTGGAGGTTCAAGCATTGAAAATGAGGTTGATTCAGAGAAGGAAAACATGTTAAGAGTGATTGAGTAAAAGGACATCATGTCCTGTGCTAGCAGACTGCAGTGGATTACTCAGAGGACATATGACCACATGGTTGCCTCACTGGTATATTCTTCCTTAAGCTCCCAGTTTGTACATTCCTTTGACTGGTTTCTCCACTTAGAACCTCCCCACCCTGTCTGGTGATGGGGAGGGAGAGGCAGCAAAGAGGACTGTGAAAGAATACCAAAATCCACGTAGGAATCATCCTGTCCAGTGGACACAGCAGAGGAAACAGGGAAGGATATAAAGGTCACCAGGATGCTCCTGTCAGACCTCCCCTCTGGGGTTGAGGGTGGCATGACTTGATGGAACTTCAGACAGGACATGAGGAATGAAAAAAGGAGAGTGAGGGAGCAGCTAGAGCCTTTCTAGGAGGTTCTTCAGGGGTCAGAAGAGACATCACAACCTGCCACCCTCAGGGTGCTGGTGTCCCATCATGTCCCTCTTGCCACAAAAGGTTGGATGGACTTGTGGCTGACCCAGGATAGACATTCTGGGATGCCCCAGCCCTGGCAGTGTTCAAAGCCAGGTTGGATCAAGATTTGAGCAACCTGCTCTGGTGGGAGGTGTCCCTGCCCAGGGCAGGGGGTTGGGGCTGGATGATCTTAAGCCATTCTATTTGTAAAGGGCTTTACTGAAGAGTCAGGGAGGAGAAATGGCCTGGAGAGCCCAAGATACAGCAGAGGCTGAGCTTAAGGTGGACGATTTACTAAGAGAGCAAGTCAGGATGCAAATCTGTGATGTTTAACTCAGGAGCAGAACAGAACTCACTCACTCCTTCATTACAGTGCTCAGGTGGGCACCAAGGCCTCTTCTCACCCTAGTATCTGGTGGGTAAATGCTGTTGCTCAGCTGGAGCTACCACCAGCAGAAGGCTTATAGCGAGTGATGAGCTACTTGGAAGGGTCCCATGGTCAGAACCTTGGTGCTAGTGAGACAGAGTTTGCTTGAGCATGAGCCCATCTGGCTCTGCCTCCCATGTTGGCAGAGACCTGAGAGCTGCTCTGATCTTGAGGTACTTGAGCAATATTGCCATAAAGTAAACCACACCAAGTTCCACCTCAACATGAGGAAGAACTTCTTTCCATGGAGGTGCAGAGCAGTGGGATAGCGGCTCAGGGAGGGTGTGGAGTGTCCCTGTCTGGAGACATCCAAACCCACCTGGAGGTGTTCCTCTGTCACCTGCTCTAGGTGACACTGCCTGGGCAGGGGGTTGGACTAGATGATCTCCAGAGATCCCTTCCAACCACAACTAGTCTCTTATCCTCTGATTGTCTTAGTAGTGAGGTCCAAACTCTGCCAACATGTGTCTCTGCCACGTTGTGCTGCACAGGCAGGTAGAGGAGGAGATCACCCAGCACAAGTCATGCCAGAATGAGCTGCTCTGAGCACTTGGTCACCATAGCTGGGTAGAACCTGCTGAGAAGCTCAGAGCTTGGCAGAAATACCAAGTTGTGTTTTGATCTGCTGTTTACTTTGCATATTAAAAAAGTAATTTTGAGTATT
Organism: Acanthisitta chloris; assembly: GCF_000695815.1. Lineage (NCBI taxonomy): Eukaryota > Metazoa > Chordata > Aves > Passeriformes > Acanthisittidae > Acanthisitta > Acanthisitta chloris. The sequence goes on along the minus strand of NW_008655324.1, from coordinate 19,760 downwards.
CTTGTCTTGTAGAGCTTCACACAGCCTAGTGGAGGTGCTCATTGATCATATTTGGGGCTCTACTGAAGTCCTGTGATTGTGAAACCAGTTGGTCCTGCACACACACACACACACACACACACACACACACACAGGATGAGAGTCAAAGGGGAAGCCAAGACCAGGTCAGGATAGCAAACCAAAACAACCACCCCACACGACCTCATGCAGTGGCATCTTCTGAGCCCAACTCCCCTGGCAGGGAAAGTTCCATGACACTGAGATTTATTTTGGCAGGCAAAAATCTCTCGCACAACCATCCACAGAGAGGCCACTGAGGACAAAACGTGTCCTGAGGCTCCACAAAGCCCTGAGACAAAGGGTTATGTGAGGCCTCCCACACAGCTATGGCTAGAAAGGGGAGACAACTGCTCATTTCAAGCCCACTGAGAAGGAAGGAAAACAAGTGTGTCAGCACATGAGTTAGGAAATCATTGCTCATGTAACCTGGTTTATCTTGCATGAGCACAGGGATATTTCTTGGTTCTACAGCCTTCCTTGACCTTGGGTGCAGTTGCAAGTTGGTTGTGTAAACTGGACTTGCAATCAGCTGCTTCCAGCAGAAAGTTGTCACCTCTGGAGGGGCAGGGAGAGGTCATCCCTGCCCTGAAACCCAACCCTGGCACCACAATGCAGCTCTTGGCTTGGGGTGAGGGAGAGAAGAGGCTGGAGAAGAGGCTCAGGAGTGACCTCCTGGCTCCCTGCAACTCCCTGCCAGGGCTGGAGAGAGGTGGGGGATGTGTGTCCTGCCATGGCTGCAGGGAGAGGACCAGAGGGAATGGCCTTGAGCTGAGCCGCAGCAGAGCCAGATTGGATGTGAGGAGAAATGTTTTCCCTGTGAGGGTGTTCAAGCACTGGGATATTGCCCAGGGAGGCGGTGGATTCACCATCCCTGGAGGTGTTTCAGAGGTGTCTGGATGTGGCACTGGAGGATCTGGTTTAGGGTTTAGGGGTTCCAGCAGTGACAGGTTAATGATTGGACTTGATGATCTTAGAGGTTTCCTCTAGCCTTGATGATTCTGTAACTCTCTGAGGGTCCGGTCGCACACAGGGAGACTTGCCACCCCTGGCACTAGGCTGCTCTGCTGCTGACCTTGCTCCAGTGCCCAGACACCTCTGGGGGAAGAACCTTTCCCTAATCTCCAGCCTAACCCTCCCCTGACACAGCTCCAGCTGTTCCCTCATCCTGTCCCTGTCCCAGGACACAGAGATCAGAGCTGTCCCTGCACTGCCCCTCGGGAGGAGCTGCAGACCCTGATGAGTCTTCGCTGTCACCTCTGCCCCAGCTGAACACACCAAGTGACCTGAGGTGCTCCTCAGAGAGGAATTGCAGCAACTCTGTGGAGATGGCAGCAGTTTCTCCATCTTTCTGCAACCAGCTGGAACCTTCCTGTTGGCATCAATCCCAATCCAGGAAGGCACTTAGGGTGCAATTAAGTTCATCCCTGTTGGAAGTGTCTAACTTTAAGCAAAAGCTGAAGTGCTGCTCTGCATAAAGCTGATTTCCTGAGCTGGAGCCTCTGCTGGAGCTGGAGAGGATCCAGAAGGAGGTTATTCTGGGTAAGCTGCCTGAGGGATCTTAGCAGATAAGTCTGTGCATCTCTCTAGCAACTTGGCTGAAGACCAAGGATCTTTTAGCTGGATTTCATCCCATTAAACCCCCTCTGGATCTGCTCTAGAAAACATGTTCTGGCAGCTCCATTAAAGGTTCCAGAAAAAGCTTCATAGGTTGTTGATTCATGTTAGATTTGAACAATGCTGGGAGTCTGGTGGCCTGGAACATGTTCTGGATGCTTTGTGGCATGAAAGAATGTGGACATCGACCCCTCCAAAGTCATGGAACTGCATTTTGCTCCTGTTTTCTTTCAGTGTCTTCTTTGAGAACCATGAGTTGAGCATTTATGGTGTTGCCTTTCCCTCACCTGAAGCTGAAGAAAGATAAGAAATCTTCCTTTTCATTAAAATTCATGTTCACTGTCTGAAAAAATCAGATTTTTCACAGTGCCCAAGGATGTCTACAAACCTCTGTGTGTGTATAACTATGGGATTGTGTGCAGGGTGATTCTGGATCTTGATTTTCAGGTGCTTATTACTGTTGTAGTGGCAGAAAAAAACAGGCCAAGGTTCCTAAAGAAAATGAGTCATCATAGACATAACCAGATTTCAGCTAAAATCAGCAGTTTGGTGATGAGTAAAAAGAATAGTCTGGAGTCAAGTGGGTGTTGATTCATCAAGGACTTGGCTGAGGGGACAGAGTTGTCTTCTCAGGAAGTTCCTGATAATACAACACTGGGAGGAGCTGCTGCTAACTCAGGGGGCTTTGCTGCACTATAGAGGAACCTCAACAGGCTGGAGAGATAGAGAACCAACTGTCCTGCTCTTCAGAGGGACCTCAACAAGTTGGAAGGCTGGAGAAGAAGCACCTGGAATTCAACAAGGGCAAGTGCAGGTCCTGCACCTGAGGAGGAACCACCCCAAGCATCAGGACAGGTTGGCACTGACCTGTTGAGTAAATGTGTTGGTGTCATGCAATGCCATGTGCATTTGTGGGAAGACAATGGCCAACTACCTATTGTGCAGCTTAGAAGGTGGATGAGATCCTGGGATGTATTGGGAATAGCATTGCCAGCAGGTCAGAGAGGTGATCCTGCCCCTCTGCTCAGCCCTGGGGAGGCCACACCTGGAGTGTTGTGTCCAGTTCTGGGCTTCTCAGGGCCAGAGGGACATGGAGCTCCTGGAGCAGGTCCAGACTGTTGTGTCCTAATAGGAAGACTTGAGGCTCTAACTTGATAAATAAGAGGCCTTTTGCTTGTTTGGCTTGTGCTGATGGACACATTCCTGTCTGGAAGTCTCTAAGGTGCTTCAACCAGATGCTTTAACTTTTCCTTTTGACAGGACAAGGGGGAATGGTTTTAACCTGAAAGAGGACAGGATTAGATGAGATATTGGGCAGGAATTGCTCCCTGTGAGGTGCTGAGGCACTGGCACAGGCTGCCCAGAGCAGCCGGGGCTGCTCCATCCCTGGGAGTGTTCCAGGCCAGGCTGGATGGGGCTTGGAGCAGCCTGGGCTGGTGAAAAATGTCCCTGCCCAGGGCAGGAGGTTGGGGCTGGATGATCTCTGAGCTTCATTCCAACCCCTTAGCCATCTATGAACCTCTGAACTCTCCCAGTTGGTTAGTGCTCACAGAAAGGTTGTTAGACACGTGAGGTTGCTCTGGAGGCAAACCCTGAGCCTCAGCTGGCTGAGTCAGGCAGGATGGGGCAGCTGAGACACACTTGGCCTTTCCTCTGCAACCAGCTGAGCAGATTGAGGGCAGAAGACGGAATCACCATTTGTCCTTTTCTTAAACTGCTTAGCAACTGGAATTTGCCCACCCAAGAGCTTGGAGCCAAGGGCTTATGACCCTATAAATTGGCACCTAGGTTAAGTCCATGGGTCTTGCTCTGTGCCTACGCACAGCTAAGGAGAAAGCTCGTCCACAAGGAGGAGAAGCTCAGCTCAGCTCAGCTCTTCCCCAGCTGCCTGTTTTAGGAGCCACCACAGCGTGTCCCCACAGAGCTTTGCTTCCATCCCTCCACCTTCCAAGCAGGAACGAAGCCAACTGGCAGCTCATCTGCATGCCCAGAAGTACACCTCCCTCCAGCCCTGCTCTAACCCCTACTTACATGGGCAGAGCTGGCAGGGAAATGATCATGACCTTCATTTGCCACCAGGCCACGAGGTTCAGGCCTGGTGAGTCGTGAAAAAAAGCCCCAACTCAACAAATCAAGCAGGGAAGGAAAACCAAACAACACGGAAAGGTCAAAATTCAAGGTCTGCTGCTCATGGCTAAGAAATAACAGCAGAAGCTTTCCTCATCTGCATAATTAATGACATGCTGAGGCATGAAATGTCCCCAAAACAAAGGTGAGCACCACTAGCTCATTTCAGAGGGAGAAATGAGCTGATCTCTGAGCCATGCAGAGATGCATAGTTGACCTGAACCCAGTGAGGTTCTCGTCTGTCTGAGCTCACCTCACTGACCACACTCCCACACCTCTGTGAGGGTGATGATGTAGACTTTTCTGCTGGGGGAAAGGCAATTTGGAGGACAAGGGGGGAAAAGGTGAAGCCCTTACAGCCCAGAGAGCCAACTGTGTCCTAGGCTGCATCCCAAGGAGTGTGAGCAGCAGGTCCAAGGACCTCCTTGAAATGAGGCCAGCGTGGAACTCCCAGCCCTGAGGTTCTGTTTCAGCTCTGCTTTTTCTTGATCTTCTTTATTTTTGTCATCTATAGGGAGAGATTCCTCATGGCCCCTTTTTTGCAGACTGATCCCACAGACTTCAGGAAGCAGAAGAGCAAATAGCCCTTGGCCAGGAGTCATTGCCATGGCATCTGGCAGAGGGATCTGAGCTCTGCCTTGTGTCTAGCTTGTGATAATCTCCTAACCTTCCTCTCATGGTGACCCATCTCTGGGTGCAGCAAATGTGAATGACCTCCAGGACTGCACATTGCCCCAGAGATCTCTGAGGAACTTTCTTCTCTGTGTGGTGCCTCATGTGAGCTGCCTGAACCCTTCCCTCATGGTTAGACATGGTGTGTGCAGGGCAGAGGAGCTCTGTGCTGAGGCTGTCACTGCTATTCTGCACCTTCTTAGTACCAGAGGATGTTAAGGGGTTAGGATGGAGCTTAGAGACTTCTTCATGTTATAATAATCCACTGATTGCCTCCTAAAATTGTGGATTCTCCATCCCTGGAGGTGTTCCAGGCCAGGTTGGATGGGGTTTGGAGCAACCTGGGCTGGCGGAATGTGTTCCTGTCCATGGCAGGAGTGGGATGAGATGATCTTTAAGGTCCCTTCCAACCGATAGTGTGATTCAATAACAGGATGGAATCACACATTAATTATCTCTCAGCTGCTACAGGACATCTCCAAG
>NW_008655324.1:13015-14779 GCF_000695815.1 Acanthisitta chloris | reverse complement strand
GCAGGAAGAAGAAAGGAACTGGTACAAGATCCCAACTTTTCATGCCACTCAGTTGTCCTGGTTTACCAGGATGAACAAACCCTTGACACACAAACTTCTCCCACACATTCCAACAGCCTGAGTTAATATGATTAAAAGTTTAGCTTCAGCATTTCCAGACCCTCAAGGACAGAACTATTCCTTCTGCTTATAATTTTCTGCTTACATGGGGCAAAAAGGGCCAGAGCCGAGTTGCTGTGGAACACAACTATTCCCTCTAGACACCAAGAGACATAGAGATGAGTTACCAGCACTGATAGTGCCTGTCCAACTTCAACCCTCAGCACATTGTTGCCCTGCTTAGAAATGTGGTTAGACATTTTTCTCCCCAAGCTGGAAAGAAATGTAAGGGGTTTTTTTCCACTCTCCCCTAAGCAACTCAACATCTTGGCTCAAACTTCCACTCACACAGGTGAATTTAACCTCCAGGCAAACACCAACCATGGAAAACTCCAAAGGTGTTTTGGAAAGTTAGGAGAGTGTGAAAATTGTTGCCCTGCTTAGAAATGTGGTTAGACATTTTTCTCCCCAAGCTGGAAAGAAATGTAAGGGGTTTTTTTCCACTCTCCCCTAAGCAACTCAACATCTTGGCTCAAACTTCCACTCACACAGGTGAATTTAACCTCCAGGCAAACACCAACCATGGAAAACTCCAAAGGTGTTTTGGAAAGTTAGGAGAGTGTGAAAAATAAAGGACAGAAACTATTCTTTTTGCTGGAGGAGGTAAATGATTGGATTATCATGTTGGATTCCTCCTCCACTGTGTGTCCCAAGCCAGGAGTGCACCAAAGCCAAACAAAGCCAACAATGAACTGCTCCAACTGAAATGGTGTTCCAGGAAACATAGTTGAGGTGGAGTCAGTTGTGTGGAATGGAAGTTGAGGTTAAGTGAACACAAAAGGCAAAGGAATTTGGGCACTTTGGGGGAAGTTTAGGGAAGGTCTTTGCCTTTGCATCTGCTGCAGATTGGACATTGCCAGGCAGAGAGTGCAGGGCCTGGGCCAAGGCAGTGGTTGGGCTTCAAAATACCTCAATTGTCTTAGAAAACTCAGTGTTGTTTCTCTAGGATTTGGGTTTGTGGAGGTTCAGGATATTCCAGAGGGAATTCTAGTCCAATGTGTTCCAGGCCAGGCTGGATGGGGCTTGGAGCAACCTGGGCTGGTGGCATGTGTCCCTGTCCAAGGCAGGGTGGGATGGGATGATCTTTAAGGTTCTTTCAACTCAAACCAGCCTGTGATTCTATGACACTGTTCCTCAGGTTGTGCCCTGTAAAGATCTCCTGCCAGAGAGCTTCTATATGATCTGCTAGAGCAAACACTGCCGTGATTAAGCTCTGTGCTGTAGTTGTTTCAGAACACCTCTCCATACCTTTCTGATGATCTTAAAGGTCTCTTCCAAACTTGATGATTCTCTGATTCATGTAAGTTTGTAGTCAAATCTCTCCTCATGGCTCTAGACCTGGAAAGGCAACAGTCAAAGAATTCCTGTCCCTGCAGCCACTCATTCCCCACAAGACTCAAAGCCTGTTTCCCTCTGTCCCTGCATTTGCAGACAGCTTGATGTGCATCTTCCTCCCTTTCACTGGCCTTGCCTCCAAAGAACAGTCAGAACTTGATTTAAACACTGTACTCCTCTTATTATAAGCACAAACTGCAAGGAACTCATTCTTTTCCAAGGGTTTGAAGAGTTTTCCAAGCCTTAGCCATGAAGAAATCATTCCCCCCC
>NW_008655324.1:3579-12966 GCF_000695815.1 Acanthisitta chloris | reverse complement strand
TTCCCTTTTTGGTCCTAATTCTCTTGGAGAATCGTTAGCTCTTGCTGAAATTTGCATTGTGGTTTTATTAATTCATCAAACGCCAATGAACTGGTTCCTCATTCTGCTGGAGCAGCTGGTTCAGATCATCTGTAGTTACAATTGGCTTGGAAACATCTCCCAGGAGGAGCTCAATAACTCCCATTTGTCAGCTCTGCAGTAATTCCTGAAAGATGGTGGAGGATGTGGAAATCCAAATATTACTTCAATGCAAGGATCAAGATCCCAATCCCATTGTTGAAACCAAGATGGGACTTCCAGCATCACCCACTTGTCACTGCCCATTCCTCCACCCCCTTCATGTTGCATAGCCTGAAATCTTCTCTCTTTGGGCTTAGTCCAGAGTTGAATCTATTTCCTTTTAAGAGAGAAGAAAGAAAATCTGTTGATTAGAACAATCTAAACCACTAAGAAAATCACTCAAATGCTCTATATACTTTGGTAACCCCAGAAACTTTGCCATTAAACCCTCCCATTTGGCCAAAGAGGAATGTGTGGTTTGCCTTGAGAGGAGAACTATGGTGTGAACCTTCACATGTCTTCTACTGGGTCATTTGGAATTGTCCTTGTTACTTTAGCAATGAGTATGTAATGTCCAGATAAATTTAGTCCTAGTTATTTGAGTGCAATACAAACCTCTTTGGTGTCTTTGCCCCAACCCTGGCAGTGTTCACAGCCAGGTTGGCTGAAGCCTTGAGCAACCTGCTCTGGTGGGAGGTGTCCCTGCCCAGGGCAGGGGTTGGGGCTGGATCATCTCTAAGCTCCATTCCAAGCCCTGAATGTACCACGAGTCTCTGAATCTCTGCTAAGTGAACCTTGTTGTCCCCTCAAGAAGGTCCAAGTGCTCAGGCAATGTGTCTATCCCTGGCAACGTGTATATTCCTGGCAACTCTTTAGCTCATTCCAATGAATGTTTTAGTTCATGTGTGGTTGCCTCAGGTGGAGGAATGGGCAGAGGAAGGTGCAGAGCAAATGAGAAGCATTTCAAAGGCAGAGAGTGGCTTTGTGCTGCAGGGAAGGATCTTCATGCCTTGTTGTTCTGTAAAACCCATCAGAAGAGGGGACTAAACAAAAGACTTTGCTTCTCAGCATGTGCTTGGCCCCAGTGCTGCCAAGGAAGGCATTGTGAGCTGAGATCTGTGTTTTGCTTTCTCCCTTCCTTTGTGAGATGCTGCAGAGGAAGCAGATTAAACATTGCCAGCTTGCTGGCAAAATACCCTGGTGGCATCAGAATGACTTCATTACAGGCCCTAAATGAGCAAACAGCCTAATAATGTGCTCAGGGAGAAAAAAAAACCCACATCAGGAACCTGCTTACAGGTGTGGGTTAACCCCCTTGGGCAGCTCTCTGTGAGTGTGAGAGAAGCTCAAGCTGCAGCTCGGAGCAGTGTGAGCCAGGCAGGAAAGGATTGGATGCAACAGCTGTGAGGGAGCTGATTGCAGCTCTGTTTGCTTCGGAGTTCATCTACAGTGCAAACAGCAGCTCGAGTTGGTTGGTTGGTTGCTTGGCTGCTGCTGGCTCAGAATCACAGTCACTGAGCTGGGAAAAGGCCTTCAGGACCAGCAAGTCCAACCTGTGACCCATCACCTCCCACCAGCCCAGGCTGCTCAAGGCTCAGCCAACCTGGCTGTGAACACCCCCAGGGTTGGGGCAGCCACAGCCTCCCTGGGCAACCTGGGCCAGTGTCTCACCACCCGCACAGGGAAGAGTTTTTCCCTAATCCCTCATCTCAATTTCGCTCCACTCCAACAGTTCCAAGTCCTTCTGCTGTTGGGGACACCAGAATATGTCTTCATATGAATATTTTTCAGAAGGGCTTTCTCACTCTAAAATGTAGTTGCATTTGAAGTATAAGTTGGGGCAGGAAGAGGCATTAGAACCACAGAACCATCAAGGTTGGAGGAGACCCCGAAGATCATCAAATCCAACCATTAGCCTGTCACTGCTGGAACCACTAAATCCTTCTGCTGTTGGGGACACCAGAATATGTCTTCATATGAATATTTTTCAGAAGGGCTTTCTCACTCTAAAATGTAGTTGCATTTGAAGTATAAGTTGGGGCAGGAAGAGGCATTAGAACCACAGAACCATCAAGGTTGGAGGAGACCCCGAAGATCATCAAATCCAACCATTAGCCTGTCACTGCTGGAACCACTAAACCCTAAACCAGATCCTGCAGCTCCACATCCAGGCACCTCTTAAACGCCTCCAGGGATGTGACTCCACCACCTCCCTGGGCACTATTCCAGTGCTGAACACCCTCACAGGCTAAACATTTTTCTTAGCATCTACTCTGAATCTCAATCAGATCAATCTCAATCTCCAGCATTCTACAGAATCCAGAATTTCCCTCTGTGCCAGCTGTGCCAGCCACTCCATGGGTTTCCTTCTGGTGTTGCCACCTCTTTCTCTGGCCTGAGGATCCCCAACTGTTGATCATTTGAGATCACTCCAAACATTTGTACCTTGTTTAAGGCCTATCAGGCACTTCTAGTGAGATTCCTTTGCCTGAACTCTGTGGCATATGGATCAGGTCCATCCATTTCTGGGAGGGGTTTGTCTACTTTGCTGGGAGCTGCTGCTTTTGCATTTCCTCTTGAAGCCTTCAGGTTTGTGCTTGCACTGGGTGAGAGGTTTGCGCTGAGATCTCATCCCCAGTTACTCATTTTACACTTCTGTTAAGGAAAACCCCTAACATGGGGGAATTTTCTCCATTCCATCCAATCCCTAATCCCATCTGAAAAACTAATTTGCTGCAGCTGCTTTCTAACTTCTCCTAAGGCCACAACTCCACATGGTTACACAACCACAGGAACTTCTCTGGCTCAGTGGAAACACAACACTGGGTTTGTTGTTCTACAAAAGCCAATATCTGGTTGAAAATTCCCTTGGATTTTAAATCCACTTTACTAGGAAATCTCACTCTCCACCAGTAGTTTTGGAGACTTCACCTGCTTTTGGACCTGTTTCTTGCCACATATCTGAGAGGTTTACTGCATATTGGGGCTAAATAGTGTGGGCACAGGCTCAGGGCAGGGATTGTCCCCTCTGTGCTGGCACTGGGGAGGCCCCAGGAGTGCTGGGACCAGTTCTGGGCCCTCTCTGCAGGAGAGACATGCAGGGGCTGGAGGTGCCCAGGGTAGGGGACAGAGCTGGGGAAGGGTGTGCAGAGTCAGTCCTGGGAGCAGTGGCTGAGGGAGCTGTGTGGGCTCAGCCTGGGGAACAGGAGGCTCAGGGGGAACTCATTGCTCTCTCCAGCTCCTGCCAGGAGGTGCAGCCAGGTGGGCTCAGGCTCTGCTCCCAGGGAACAAGGGACAGGACCAGAGGAAACACCTCAGGCTGTGCCAGGGGAGGGTCAGGTTTGCCATCAGGAGGCATTTCCCTGTGGAAAGGGCTGTCAGGCACTGGGATGTGCTTCCCAGGGAGGTGGTGGAGTCACCACCCCTGGAGGTGTCCAAGGAGCTCAGGACGGGGCACTCAGAGCTCTGGGCTAGCTGAGAAGGTGTGATGGGTCACAGGTTGGACTCCATGGGCTTGGAGCACTTTTCCAACCTCCATGAATCTGTGATATTGAGAAAACCACCCTGTCCTCCATATTAGGGCATGAACTCATTGGTGCCTTCTGTTGGGTGCACCATGCAGGACTTGATGAGGACTAAGGTTATGTCCCCTGTTCCTGCTCGCTGGTCACCCCTCCCCTGTGAGTTGTGTTGGACAAGCATCCAGCCCCTGGCTGTGCTAAGAAAAGTTCTGCCCCTCCACTTAGCCAGCTTTGCCTGAGGCCTCTGTCAGCCAAAATCAAAAGGATCTATTTAAATTCCATCCAGTTTGTGCTTACTGAACTATTTTTACCGTGGTGCCATCCATGCCACTACCAGTAAGGGACTATTGTTGCTAGAACTTGGCTGTTAAAACTCAGCCAGGACTAAAAATTGCCCAAAAAAGTCTCAGCCTAGAAGGTATTTGTTTGTTTTGACAGGTTATTTAAACAAGGAATGAGAAATAATGAGTGGGTTTGGGCTTGTACCTTGCATTTCTCTGGTAAAAAGGACTTTACTGATGTTTTCTGGGGGTTGGGCCCTGACAGAAGGTTTGTGTCTGGGAAAAGTGAGAGAATTAAATGCTAACAGGGAAATTCTGGGATATTTTGTTAGGAAAACCAAGAATTTAGTTCCTTTTCAGCCTACAAACATCTCCCAAGAACAACTTGCTCCCCAGAAAGTACCAGCACGACATCCTCGTCTCTAAGTTGGAGAGCCATGGATTGATGGGTGGACACTTGGTGGGTTCAGAACTGGCTGGATGGTCACACAGATGGTTGCACTTAGACGCTCAGTGTCCATGTAGAGCCAGTGAGGAGTGGGTGTCCCTCAGGGCACAGTGCTGTCCCTCAGGGGTCAGTACTGGGGCCAATATTGTTCAACATCTTTGTCAGTGACATGGACAGAGGGTTGAGGCTCCCCCAGCATGGTCTCTGACCACACCAAGTGTGTGAGGCAGCCACAGCTGGAGGGAAGGGATGGCACATCCAGAGGGACCTGGACAGGCTTGAGAGGTGGAACAATGCAAACCTCATGGAGTTTAACAAAATGAAGTGCAAGGTCCTACATCTGGGCCAGGGCAATCCCAGGCACAGCTACAGGTTGGGTGGGGAAGGAATTGAAACCAGCAGTGAGGAGAAAGACGTGGGAGTGACAGTGGATGAGAAGCTCAGCATGAGCTGCAGTGTGAGCTCAGCCCAGACAGCTGTTATATTTAATACCTACATCAAATAGACCTAAATTTCCCCCAATACACCTAAATTCCCCTGTTATTTACATCCATAGCTGTAGATAACTGGGCTGACATCCAGGCGACACAGTGCTCTCCATGAATCCCCTACATAGTCATAGACATGTGGCATCTGAAGCAAATAGATCCAAGATTTAAACCCAAAATAGGTGTCAAAAATAAAGGTCCTAAATCTGTGCTTAGCTAGAGAAACAAACACCTGATTTCCAAGCTGTTGAGCACCCGCTGGATTGGCCCTAGGTGTGAGTCCTTTGGCTGACGTGACTTGGCCAAAGCCACAGAGGAAATGTGCTGCAATTCCAGGAATAGAGCAAAGATCCTGTGCCTTCACCACAAGCTGGTTGGGTTTTAATTGCCAGTTGACATTTCCACATGGAAGCTAAGCCAGGGAGGTCACTGCAGCTCAAGCCACAAGGGTTAGCTACTGGTAATAAAGCTGCTACAAGACATTCCTTGTTCTCTGAGCAGGTGAGTCATGTATGAGAGCCTGAAGCAGCAGTTGGGGCTCCTCAGGACACACAGGGATAGACATAGCATGTTAAGGGGTTGGAATGGACCTTAGACATCACCCAGTGCCAACCCCCCTGCCCTGGGCAGGGACACCTCCCACCAGCCCAGGCTGCTCCAAGCCCCATCCAGCCTGGCCTGGAACACTCCCAGGGATGGAGCAGCCACAGCTGCTCTGGGCAACCTGTGCCAGTGCCTCAGCACCTCACAGGGAGCAATTCCTGCCCAATATCTAACCTAACCTTACCCTCTTTCAGTTTAAACCCATTTCCCCTTGTCCTGTCCCTCCATGCCTTGTCAATAGTCTCTCTGCATCTCTCCTGCAGCTCCTTCAGGCACTGAAGGCCGCAGTGAGGTCACCCCAAAGCTTCTCTTCTCCAGGATGAACAACCTCAACTCTCTCAGCCTTTCCTCCCAGCAGAGCTGCTCCATCCCTCTCATCCCCTTGGTGCCTCCTCTGGACTCTCCAACAGCTCCTGTACTCTCTACAGTCCTTCCTGTGCTGGGCCCAGAGCTGGAGCAGCACTGCAGGTGAGGTCTCACCTGAGCAGGGAGAGGGACACAATCCCCATCACCTGCTGTGGGACCAGCACAGCACTCAGGGGGTTCAGGGCTGGGGCATGTGCAGCCTGTCACCCACAGCACCCCAAGTCCTTCTCCCAGTGCTGCTTTCAAGCCCATGAGACATCCAAATCCCTTAGTGACAGCATTTCTGGTGGTGGTATCTCCCAGGCTTGAAGCCAGGGGAGGATGTGACGCTAGTGGCAGCACAAACACCAAGCAAAGAACTCTCTCTCTCCCCAGACTGTTGGAAAAGCTTAAATTCTTTCTCCTTATGATACAAACTTGGCTAAGAAACCTCTCCCTTTAAAAGAAGTCACAAATGCTGCTGGAAGAAGGACTGAAATGTCAAGCAGCATGTGAGAGGACTCTGTTCCATGTCCTCTCCTTGCCCTGATTCCTTTCACATCCCTCAGGACTCTAATTTCTTTAATTGCATTCAGTAAAATGGGCTTAGGCATCTCAAATGGATCATTTGGATGCCAAGTTCCTGCCTGGATTCACATTTCCTAGCTGGGGCTTAAATCATTGAGGATGGATTGAGTGGGTTGACTTGGTTGGGATATTCACCTTCCAACACAACTCCAGTGTGGTCCTCCTCTGCAGACAACCACCCATTGGCTTGATGAGGACTCCTCAAGATCTTTCAGGCCTCCTTTGGTCGTATCCTGCTATTAAATCCCTCTGGAAAAGAAGCATCAGCCTTCTGGAACTTGCTACTGTAGAACATTCTGTGCTACTTGAGCTCCTGCAAGTGCCAATTGGTGTTTTGCTGCTTCCAGAAGCAGAGGAAAAGGTCTTTTCTGTCCTCCCCCTCAAATAACACACTGATTTCTTTCTCCTTCTTGTCCACAGGATGTGAAACAGTTGGGCTGGTTTGGCAACCAAAAAGCAAATGAAGGGAATCATGATATGTTAGTGTGGACTGAGTGATGTGGAAGTATCAGGAGACAACTCCTGATGCTGCAAATCTACAGGTTAAGTATTGAGTAGTTGAACACTGAGGAAAACCAAGTAGGAAACTGAGGCCCATGGAGAGAAAGTGCTTTGCCCCAGTGTCACTTCAGTGCTTTGGAGTAAGAAACTGAGAAACACCTCATAGAATCAGAGAATTTCAGGGGTTGGAATGGAGCTTAGATCTCACCCAGCCCCAGCCCCTGCCCTGGGCAGGGACACCTCCCACCAGAGCAGGTTGCTCAAGGCTCATCCGACCTGCCCCAGGGTTGGTAATCTGGGTTGAAACAGCAGCCCAGGGTGACTCATAGCCCTTTTTTATGCCACTGACCTTCAGATAGACACCAAAACCAAATCCAGCCCAATCTTGGCACCTCATTTGCAAGAAGAAGAGCCTAGAAATATTCCTTATTTCAAGAAGTGATTGAGCAGTGACATTTAGGGTTTCCATTCTTCAATGATTTCTGCTTTTTTTCTTCTATTTTTCCTTGTGGCCTTTGTAAAAGCAGCAGAATAAAAGCAATTTATTAAGAGCTGGCACTGCCTCAAAATAGTTTCCCTTCATGTGAAATGCTCTTAGTGACACTGGGAAATTGATTTCCAGTTTCTCTTTCTTCTTCTGGTCATTGTTTGGATGGAGCAGAGCACATCAATTAAAAAGAGAGAGAAGTTATTTATGCTAAACAGATGGACAACCAGATGCAACATGGATGATAACCGACAGCTGGGCCAGACCTAGCAGATAAACTGCTTTTGACTCTGAGTTTCCTTCATGCTCACTGAGCAGTTTTGTCCTTCATTCATTGCAGGTACACAGATATGTTTATGGTGGAAATCTAAGTCCTCATTACTTCCAGAGGGTGAGGAATAAAGGGTGAGCATCACCTCCAAAGTGCTTTCTCAGTGTTCCCATTCCTCCTGATGCCTTTCCTACAAATGACCAACAGAAACTAAAGCCAAATCCAAATCCAACACAAACCCAAGGAGAGTTTCAAACATAGAATGAAAAACCATAATATAGGCTCCAACATTCTGGCAGGGAGTTGTAGAGAGGGATAATGTCATCCCTGAGCTTCCTCTTCTATGAGAAGAATCATGGAATATCCTGAGCTGGAAGGGACCTACAGCGATCACAGAATCAATCAGGTTGGAAAAGACCTCTGAGATCATCAAGTCCGATTTATGACTCAACACCACCATGGCAGCCAGACCGTGGCAATAAGTGCCATGTCCAGTCTCTCCTTGAACACCTCCAGGGGTGGTGACTCCACCACCTCCCTGGGAAGCACATCCCAGTGCCTGACAGCCCTTTCCATGGGGAAATTCCTCCTGATGGCAAACCTGAACCTCCCCTGGCACAGCTAGAGGTGTTTCCTCTGGTCCTGTCCCTGTTCCCTGGGAGCAGAGCCTGAGCCCACCTGGCTGCACCTCCTGGCAGGAGCTGGAGAGAGCAATGAGTTCCCCCTGAGCCTCCTGTTCCCCAGGCTGAGCCCACACAGCTCCCTCAGCCACTGCTCCCAGGACTGACTCTGCACACCCTTCCCCAGCTCTGTCCCCTGCCCTGGACACCTCCAGTGTCCTTCTTGAAGTCAGGGCCCAGAACTGGACACAGCACTGAATGATCATCATTCCAACCCCTTCCCAGGATACCCCAACACTGCACCCTGTGCCTGAGAATATTGGCCAAACACTCCTGGATCTCTGTCAACCTTGAGGCTGTGACCACTGCCCTGGGGAGCTGTTCAGTGCCCAAACATCTCTGGGGGAAGAACCTTGTCCTGATATGCAGAGCCAGTGAAGAGGGACACATAAGTCACACTACAGGTGTGCGGTGTTGGGTTCATGATTCCTTCTCCCCTCTGACCACCCTGGGAGCAGTCAGGGCTTGGAGAATGGGTGGTCTGAACCACATGTCCAAAGACATCAAAGCAGCCAAGCAGGACACAGCTGGACACTTGGATTTCTCCTCACTACAAGCTGTCCCTGTGGCTCTCCCTCACAATCCATTCCATTGATGTTGTTCAGTTCTCATCCTTTCATTGAACTCATAGGGGAAGAAAAAGTCAATTGAAAGAGCAAAAAAAGTGCAAGGAGAAGTTTTTTACCATATTGTCCCACACAGAAAGCTGCACCAGGTGCAGCCTCGTGATTAGGATCAAGTGTTGGGAAGCAATCCAAGGCCTTCAGCTGGGCTGGCTGCAGAGCTCTGGCTCTGAAGGATGTGTACAATGAGGCAACTCATTAATAGTTGGACTTTCACCTTCCTGGCAGTAGATGAGTCATGTTTTTGGGAAGGTCAGTGCCTTGGATTTTAAGAATGAAGAGAATATCTGGATTATCCTGGGCTACATCAAAGCAGTGTGAGCAGCAGGTGATGGGGATTGTGTCCCTCTCCCTGCTCAGGTGAGACCTCACCTGCAGTGCTGCTCCAGCTCTGGGCCCAGCACAGGAAGGACTGTAGAGAGTACAGGAGCTGTTGGAGAGTCCAGAGGAGGCACCAAGGGGATGAGAGGGATGGAGCAGCTCTGCTGGGA
>NW_008655324.1:1156-3168 GCF_000695815.1 Acanthisitta chloris | reverse complement strand
GTGTCTGGGTGACAGTTCCAGATGTTCACAGCTTCATATCTTCTTGATGCAGGTTTGGAGAGAGAAAATGCAGACAAACCTTCCAAACTGTATCATTCCTGGGTTAGTCCTTTGGCCCTTTTTCTCAGTCCTAGGTTTGGAAGACATCTCCACTCCCCCGGGAGAGGAATTCAATCCATAGGCTTTCCCAGAATAACCACATTGATCCAAGCTTCCCTTCCCTAGAGGAGAAGGAGAAGGACTCAAAACCTCAGGGATTGTTTAAGAGCTTCCATGGCTCCTGGCCAGAAATTTCACAAAGGCTTCATGTGGCTGTAAATCAGCTCAAGTGGTTGCTGTGCATAGCCAAGTGACCAAAGGACTCACCCAACCCTGGATAATTTGCATTGCTGAGGAAGCCATGGAACAAAAGAGTTTTTGCCTGAAGAAAACAATGAGTTCCTGAACCTCTCTGAGAGTCACAACGCACTGAATGAACTTTGGTGACTACACAACTGAATTAATGAGAAGATCTTTCCAGATGTTGCTTTCAGTGATGGCACAAATGAGAGGAACTCACCAGGTGAGCAAATCTCCATGTCCTACACTCACAGACAGAAAAGTCTGGCACAAAGATCCTCACTAACACCTGTGTAAGACAATGAGTAGTGTTGGGCCAATGCTCTCAGGCACAGGGTAGGTTGTTGGAGTGTCCTGGGCAGAGCAGGAGTTGGACTGATGATCTTTGTGGGTCCTTCCAGCTCTGGATACTGTGTGATTCTCTGACTAGCATCTTTTTGTCTGGTCTATCTCTTATTCACATAGATTTTTATGCCAGGAGAGTGGATATTTGTCTTGTTTCAAGTTCCTCTTCTCCTGGCTACAGAGATTTCTCTTCTAGAGGAGGAACTTCTGGATGTGGCAGTGGAGGATCTGGTTTAGGGTTCAGGAGGTCCAGCAGTGACAGGTTAATGGCTGGACTCCTCCAACCTTGATGGTTCTGTGATTCTAATGCCTCTTCCTGTCTGCACAGTCCCAGAACAGAATTCTTGCTGTTTCATCCCTTTAGGCTTTCCAACTTCAGAGTTCTGCCCCTTCCAACACCTCAGTGCAGCAGCAGAGCTGACAGGATAGGGAGATGCTAAACCACTTGATTGCATGATTTGGGGGCTACTTTTGCTTCTAACTGTGGTTTGTGCCACAGCACTTGGCATATAAGCTCTGATATGGAGTCTCTGCTAATCAGCAGAGGTGGAAAGATGATTTAGGATACTTGGAGGAGCCACAAAGGGCATGAAACACATGGAAAAGTGATGGGCTGTGTCTTCCCAGGAGATAATATCACTTGGGAGCTGCATCTAAATGCTGTTTGCCTCACACTACTTGGCCCAAATGATGCAGACAGAGCCATGACAGGATTTATGTCTCATTTCCCAAGGGGAACTGGGAAGAAGCAGCAAAAATATCACTTCTCTACTGGGAATTGTCTGTGCACATCCTCACTTTGGGAAGAGCTCTCAGCACAGGCTGGAGAACACCTCAGGCACATCCCTGGGGGTTGCTTGGTGCAAGTTTAGGAAGCATTTGAGTGTCTTTCCATCCAAGACACCAGTTGTGTTACTGGGGGCAAATCCATTGCTCCTGGTGCTGCTTGGCCTTCAGAGCCTACTCAGCCCAAGCAGGGACTCCCAGGCAGGTTCAGACCGCAACAAGAAGTACTCAGAAGGTTTGAGCACCAGTTAGGCAGAGCAGAGCTCATGCTTAGCCCTCCATGTGTGTCTGTATCATCACCAGGGTCCTTCAGCTCTGTGCTGAGCTGGAGAGAGCAGTGAGTTTCCCCTGAGCCTCCTGTTCCCCAGGCTGAGCCCCCACAGCTCCCTCAGCATCCCACATGACATACAATTCACCCCTACGAGAGCTGTTTGCAGATAAGTTCTCTCTTGCCCCTTTGTCTTCCATGTTCTTGTTCCATTTTCCTCATGTTTGGGTTGTTTTTCTCCACTGAATTTCTTTTTCTCGTCGTTTTCTTCCAG
>NW_008655324.1:0-1110 GCF_000695815.1 Acanthisitta chloris | reverse complement strand
AGGAATTTGAATTTCCTCAGACACCAGAGGAAAGAAATGATCCTTTTCATCCAAACCCTCAGGAACACGAGAAATAATTGTGTGCTGGAAACTGGGAGATGCCTAAACCCATTCCCAAACCTGGAGTTATTTCCTATTCCCTATCAATCATCCCTTCCTATGAGCTGGACACCCTCAGCTCTCCAAACCTGCCACTCCAAGAGCTCTTTGCCAACCACTGGCTCCTTCCCAGGCCTCCTTTTCCCTCCTGTTTAGCATTCCCACAGCATTCATGAAGTGTCATGTCAAACTCACCCAATTCTTTCAGCTAACAACACAAACAAACCCCAAATAGGGGCAAAAAAAAAAAAAAAAGGGGGGGGGGAGAACATTTTGCCTGTTCTAAAGTGAAACATTTCCATTTCTGAAAGTCACAGCAGCAAACAGCTCAGAGTGTGCCTGAATTTTAGGCAAAGGAACATGGAGCTGTTTCCCTTTGGATTAAACCAAACATCTCTCTTGGCCCCCGGCATTTCCCAGCTTCAGTATTGAGGTTTGCTGGGAATAAATACAGGTCAAAGTTACTATTTCTGATAGAGTTGAAGTGATAAGAGGATTTTATCATGACCTGTTAGTGAACTGAGGTGTTAAGGATGTGCTGCCATTGCTGCTGCTCATCCCATGGGATTGGGCACTGAAGAGTCCTAAGGAACTGAGGAAAAATGCCCTTTAGCTCAGCCTAACATTCCCAAGAATCCAAATATTATCTAAGTTTACAGTGAATGTAGATAATATAGATAATAAACACATATATATCCTCTGTAATATATGTCTAAACTGTATGTATATAATATGCATATGAAATGTAATATGTATTTTATCTATTTTTTTTCCACCTCACTGCTCCCTCAGCAAGTTCAGTAAGGACACCATGTGTGAGGCAGCCACAGCTGGAGGGAAGGGATGGCACATCCAGAGGGACTAAGGTATCGTTGTGGGACAATGCAAACCTCATGGAGTGCAACACAATGAAGTGCAAGGTCCTACATGTGGACCAGGGCAATCCCAGGCACAGCTACAGGTTGGGTGGGCAAGGAACCCAATGAGAGAGCAGCAATGAGGAGAGAGACT
>NW_008655323.1:22981-42858 GCF_000695815.1 Acanthisitta chloris | reverse complement strand
GCAGCCCCTGCCGAGCTCTCGGCACGCGGCCGGCGCGCGTGGCAGCATCCCTGCGCCCTCACACCTCAGGCCCCTCCGCAGCACCGCTGCTGCCACCAAAGCTCCAAACCCCAGCGGGCAGAGATCTGAGCGCTGCAGACCGTAGGCCAAGAACCCTTTGGTTCCACCCTTAGTAAGTCTGGGAGAGTGATAACAGTATCCAAGGTGTCCGATTCAATGAGGCAACGGCACTTAAGGCTGACTCTTCCTAGAAGTATATACGGAAATAATTCCCTTGTAATGAGCTCATTGTGGCAAGTGGCTTTGGCCTTTCTGCACGTTAATGGTAATAAATTCCATCCAAATGATTTCCGGCCCTGAGTAACTGGTGTCCTGTGCCTATCCTTAGCCTCGTGTGCAAGGACAGAACAACTACACAACTACGTGGCAGGGAAAAGGTGCATTAAGCCACTCAGCAATAACTCTTTGTCCTCTTTTGCCACGTTCAGACACGATCGGTGATTTTGGTTTTGGCAGGATATAAAATGCTAAGCTTGGCAGGGAAGTATTTAGAAGCAAATGACTTTTTCAAGGTAGCGGTGAGGAAATACGCAAAGTGAGATATCTCCAGGAGGTATCTGCCTACTTGGGAATCCTATTTTCAGACAGCCAAATAAACAGATTTAAACCCACAGGCTGTCGGTACAACTGATCTTAGAGCTACACAGGAAGAACTTCTGCTGCACCAATTTATGATCTGGCATGACAGGATGGGTTTGGAGCAAACGTGTCAATAGTACAGCAGCATTTGAAGAGAATCCCCAGGTAATCTGTCACGTCTCTGTCAGGGCAGATTCAGGCACAGGAACAAGACAGCAGCTTTTAGAAACTGGAGGTGCAATGACTTTCAAGGCTTGTGTTCCTGACATCTGCTTGATTTCGTTAGCCAAGGTATAATTTTGTAAGCCTAGAAAACAGGAATCCATCTGGGCTCATCCTCTGCACCCCTAAACTGACTGGAGGAGAAACCAGCAGCTCTCCCAAACAGCAAACGCCTTCCCAGCAGCACCCTGAGCACTTGTCATACATGGGAGAGACAAGCCCTGCACAAAGCATATGTGGCTTGGGCAGAGAGCTGCAGGGCTGATGCTAATGAGAGCTGGCACAGGGCTGGGGCCCGGGAGGCTGCGGGGGGAGAGGGGCAGCACCATCTCTGCTGCCTCAGCGCCCGACGCAGGATGAGAGCTTGGCTTGCTCTTTCTGGAGAGAAATGTCAGTTCGGTTAATCCCATCCAGGATGGATCAGGGTGTCAGAATTGCTTTTCAGGCTGTCAGGAAATAAGGCAATTGCTCATCATGGAAGGGCTGAGTTACTGAAGATAAAGCATTGGAGATGTTCATAGTTTGGTTCCCAAATCACATCGCTTTATGCAATTGCTTTCAGCCTCTTTCTAGTTGCCATAAACTACCTTCAGAGAAAATTTCAATTACAATTTTTAGTCTGACCATCTTGACAGTTTGTATTAACTTAGTAGTTTACATGATAAGGAAAGAAAATAATACAGACTTCTTAGGAGCTGCAGTGACAGGACAAGGAGCAATGGGTTCAAATTGAAGGAAGGGAAATTTAGGCTAGATATTAGGAAGCAGCTTTTGCTGTTGTGGTGGTGAGCCCCTGTGCCAGGGTGCCCAGGGAGGCTGTGGCTGCCCCAACCCTGGCAGTGTTCACAGCCAGGTTGGATGAGCCTTGAGCAACCTGCTCTGCTGGGAGGTGTCCCTGCCCAGGGCAGGGGCTGGGGCTGGAGGAGCTCTGAACTCCATTCAGACCCCAGAAATTCTATGATTCTATGATTAATCTGGGGTTTTTTTCTTCCTCTTCTTCTTCTTCTTCAACTCACTCCTTTAGTTTGGCCCCACTGACTCTATTAGGATCCTTGTACATGCACTGTTTTGTATCTGAACTGGCTTCAGGACTTTTCCAAAATAAATGCCATTGGTAAATTAATTCTTTAATCCTCTTTATGCCACAGGATGCAAATATGTATACAGAACATTTGTTTATCTACATTTTGCTATTAATTCTTACATTTTTAATCACTTTCTGTCCTCTAGCATTTACTTATGTTATTCTGTCAAATAATGAATACTGAAAAATAATTCAATAGTTTCAGAAAATTAATTTCTCTCTCCATCTCCTGAAGGGTCTGTATTGGCTTTTGCCTTTAAATGGTTTCCTTTATTCCAAAGTACAGGACTGAAAGGAATTTGATATCAAATCTATTTCAAAAACACCTCACTAGAAGGTGGGGTTGCAGAAAAGGGGAATATTCCTCACAGCAGAATGGAATTTACATATGCTCTCTGTCACCTTCATGGAAAACCATCACAGTGTTCTTGCACTATAAACCTCTAAAAATCACAGTCCTACTGGAGATGTTCCACCTCAAAGTGACTGAGCAGGACCTAAGCAAGGCTGCTGGAGCAGGACAGTCCCACAGCACAAGCATCAGACACCAGGACAGCATGAAAGGGAAGGAAATGCAACAGAACATAACCACAACCACAGTACACACATAAAACCAACAACACTGTCTGGTTAACATGGGTTTGGTGATTAATGCAGAAATATGGATCTTCAAGTCATCTGTTTCAACTAAGGAAGACTAATTCAGCAATAAGAAATAGTTCATATAAATCTTAATGAGTTTTTCTAACCCTTCAGTAGTTGAATTAACCACAGTTAATCAAAATAAATACAGACAGTCATTACACAAGAATCTTTTGAGAACAGGATCCTCCTCCCTACCTTGCTGCAAAAAGGGAGTCTAAAGGTACAAGGCAATGCTACTCTGTTATCAAATATGGAAAGAATGACAAATCACATTCCACACTGGAAAGTTGTCATTTTCTACACCTTTTTAAACTCACTTCACAAAAAGATGTTCTGCAGTGACTCTGCTTGGCCCACAAGCTGAGCAGAGAGCTGAAGACTCTGTGGGCAGGCCACAGATGAATAAATCATTTAGCATTAAATTTCTTTTGGAATACTTCAGGCATCTGCTGAAGTTCTCTTTTAACTACCAGCAATTACTTCTTAGCACTCTCTGGGAACGGCTGAGGCCCCAGAGGGTACGAGATGGTCAAACAGAACAGCTATTCTTAGAAATGGAGAAAAGGAAGTCTACACGGTCCAGATTCAGATTGCAGAAAGATCCAGGAACAAATGATTAAACCAAGAAGTTATAAGCACCCACAGGAACATAAAGTGAGAAGAAACTGCCAAGATGTATTTGAGAAGAACTAGTCATGTCAACCCAGTCTCCTTCCATTTCAAATCAGGATAATTACCCTACCACAGGAGGCAACGAGGTGTGATACACTTTGAATAGACAAACACATTCCTCTATCCCAGCAAGGTACATTTACCAACTTCTGAGGTCAGACTGGCAATAAACACATTCAAAGAACAGTTTTCAACTGTCCACATCCAAACTGAGGGCAGACACCAGTACATCTGCACTTGGCCCTGTATTTTCCTGAGTGACTGAGGGCGTATGCAGTGTGGAGGATCTGCCAGCACTCCGGGGGATAACACCAGCATCCCAAATTATCCCAACACACTGGAGAAAAACCATCGGAAATCATGAAGATAATTGAATTAAAAGGTATACAATGTCCTTCCTGTTTTGGAATAATCAAGGGCAAGCTTTAAAACATGGAGTTTTGGGGGCAGGCAGCAATACTGCACGAGCAGGGAGGTTGGAAAGGAAAAACCTCAACATGAGTCAGCAAAGCAAACCTGCTGCTGGAGACAAGAGGTATTTGGGGAAATATTAACAGATGTTAACCACAGGACACAGGAGGTAATTATTCAGAAGAGATTTAGAAAACATGACCTAGAAAGAAGGGTATTTGCTCACTCAAAAGAGAGAGGACTGAGAAGGAGACATGGCAGCAATATTCCAATACATTCCAGGGTTTAATTATGAAAGCTCCCATCAGTGGGACTTTGTGAGCATGAGTAGTGACTGCCTTAATTCAGAGAGGAAAATTCAGGACAGACAGGGTGAAAAAATTTCTGAGCTATAACCATTTTAACACTTTATCTCCAGGAAGGCTGCTGGGACACAACCTCCCCTGGAGGCAGGACATGCAGAGGGGTCCAGTGGGCTGAACTCCCTGACCCCTTAAGATCTTGTGCCAGATTTGCATTCTGATACTTCTAGTGTCAAAGGCCCAGAAAGAACATCTTATAGAAACATTTTCTCCTCTGGAACAAAAGCATATAATTTGGCACAACAAACTACTGCCCAGTCCAACACCAGCTCTGTATTACCTTTCTTTTTCATATTAGATACTGGCAAGTCACATCAAATATGTACAATAAGCTCTCCATACTTGAGACTTTGCAAAGAATCTGTCCCTAAAGGCACCTCTTTATCCCAGTGCTGCCAGTTTCCTCTTTTGCTACAAAACAGAGTCAAACAAAACCAAAAGAGAAAGTGCTTCCATGCTACACTTTTGTCTAACACTGTTGTATACATCAGTTTCTTAGCATGGTCTACTCCATATCATCTTCAGTTAGAGCCATCCAGGAGGAAAAGGGTGGTGTGTAATATACTTCTGTCACTATGAGGGTCTGTATTACATATACTTACTTATTCTGCTTAATTTACTATGCATTCAGTACTCCCATAGAGTGTTCTGCATTAAAGGTTATTTCAGCAACAAGCCAGAATTCTGTATTTCAATGTACTGAAGTAACACTTGAGCTCTGCAGCTGCTGCATTTATTTTAAATTTTTTTCTGTGATTTTATTAACTCATTTATAGACACTCTATTACAAATCTATTTTCTCTGTGTCTACAAGTATATAGCAACAGAGCAGATAAAACTGAAATAATAGGAATAACACCAGTAGTATCATGGACAGTTATAGCTACGAGACCCCAAAATCAGACATCATTAATAGCAAATGACAATATTCTATAAAAGAAATACCATTTGCAAACTGATTTTCCATGGCATATTAAAGACTTGATGGCTCAGGAGATAATAGAATAGAAAGCCTTTCATCTCAAGGTCATCAATTCAAATCTGAGTCAGACTGATAACAACTGAGAGCCATTTGATGGGAGTGCTAATGAACCTAGTCTTGTTACTAAAAACCTAAGAGCCACCTCAGCATTTAGCCCTTTCTCGTGTCCCTCACAGTGGGCAACACAGAGCCAGAGAGAGTATGGAGGAGCAGATTCAGCAGGTAGAGCTCTATTTCCCTTGTTAGCCACTGTCAGCCCCAGGCAATCACTATTTCAGCAGCTTCCTAGCAGGTACCTGCTCTGTTCCAAAATTCAGCAGTACTGCTGTGGTGTTTATTGCTTGGGAGGTTGAAACACAGGATTGGATTTTCAGCACCCTCAGTGACCACTTCAGGTGTTGCATAGGCAATATTCCGTGCATTTGTCTGAGCTGGAATAATTCCATGTATGAATGCATCACCTCTAGTTGATATCTTACTGGGTTTCTGGCATGTACCAAGTGATGTGCCAAAGCAAACCAACACAGCGGGAAAGAGAAGGGTCCCTGTGCAAACTACAGCCCCTGCTCAGCTGCTCTCACAGCAGCCAGCAAACAAAGAAAAGCACTTACTGCAGGACTTGACAAGCAACTCAGAATCTCCTCAAATAAAACTCCTGATCTAATTTCCTTTGTTCTGGCATAAAACCCACAAAATTTACTGTTGGTTCTAGTATTAACATGATGCAAAGCAGAGATAAGAAATCCACTGATGTTGAACTTTTTACACTGAATGAGACTTATTGAAGAGAACTCCTATAACATCAACAAAACACTAGAGGTGAATTTACAATCATCCTCAAAAAAGCCATTCCAGAAAAAAATTTCCTTTCATAGCTTTCACAGGCAAAGCTCAGTGCTTGCACACGCAAATCAATACCTACAAACACCTGTTTGCAGGTGGAAATGGGGACATACAGGGTGACATGTAGTTGTCATACATTGAGCAGCCTGGGCTAGTGGAAGGTGTCTCTGCCCATGGCAGGGGGTTGGAACAAGATGATCTTTGAGGTCCCTTCCAACCCAAACCAGTCTGGGATAGGAACAGGGTAGGTGTTCCCCATAATTTCTAATTGGAATCCACAGATTCCTTTTTTGAACTGAGGCACCCAGACAACTTCACCAGGTCCATTCCAGCCTCACTTATAGCAGAAACAATCAGGTTGAAAAAGATCTCTGAGATCAAGTCCAACCTATGACCTAACACCACCACGGCAACCAGGCCTACGTGCCACGTCCAGTCTCTCCTTAAACACCTCCAGATGGCAACTCCATCACCTCCCTGGACAGCATATTCCAGTGTCTAATCACCCTTTCTGGGAAGAAATTCTTCCTGATGTCTAACCTAAACCTCCCCTGGTGCAGCTTGAGACTGTCTCCGCTCATCCTTGTTTTAAGATTCGAAAGATTAACCACCTCACATCTCATGTAAACTGCATCTTCAGTAGTGCCTGGGTTTAGGGGAGCAGTTTTGCTTTTCAGAAGTGACTAATGGATGCATTCGAAAGGTACTCATGTGCCTAAAGAAACAGTTTACAACCAGCTTGGGTTTATGATGTCTAGATAATCAATTCCCTCAATGGAATTTTTCCCCAGTGTAATGATGAGTATAAACCCAATCCTGATCCAGGAGAGACAGCAGAAATCCACAGACTATCACTTTTCTGCTGTGCCTAGAGATAGACCTCAGTGCCACAACTTCCTCACCCTGTGAATGTCTGTATTTTGGTGCTGAACTTGATAATTGGTTCCTCACAGGATTTGTAACCCACAATTCACTGGGAGCAAAACCTTTAACTTCATGGAAATTCTCCAGACAGAATCACAGAATGGGTTGGTGGAAGGGACACTAAAGATCATCCAGTTCCACCCCTGCCCTGGGCAGGGACACCTCCCCCCAGCCCAGGCTGCTCCAGCCCCATCCAACCTGGAACACTCCAGGGCTGGAGCAGCCACAGCTGCTCTGGGCACCCTGTGCCAGAGCCTCAGCACCTCACAGGGAGGGATTCCCTCCTCATACCTAATCTAAACCTCCTCTCCATCAGTTTGAGGCCACATAAACATATGGCAGAGGCCATCTAAATTTTGGATCCCGCATCAGCCCGAGGTGTGGTGTTGCTATGAAGCCTCCAACACTGGATTACCAACTCAGTTTTCCCTTCCAAGTGGTCAGGATTTACCAACTCTGATTACCTGAGGTTAAAACTAGAGATCACTTTGTTTCCACAAAGAGCTTTGCCCTGGCTCGCGACACCAAATACCCTGCTTATTTCATGTCTCTCCAGAAAAATGTCAAAAATACAGAAATTTGGATTGAAGTGGATTTTGGAGTGTGGAAAAATCCCAAACCCATCAGTTAAGGTCATTAGCGCATGTGACACACCTCAGTGAAGTGAATTTTCAAGGCTAAGCTTGTGACAGGCTCAGCAGAGGAATTCTCCTTTAATGCATTATTAATTCATTTATTATTACAGTTATTCTAATCTTTATGCAGGGCACTGAAGTTCAATTTGTGCTCTATGAGCTATTGTTTTTAATGAGCCCTTTCTTCTCCTCAGGATGGGAAGCTTCCTCAACCACTTATTTAGCTTTTAAGCAAGTAGAAAATGACATGGTGATGTACCCTCCTCACAAATGCAGCTTCACACATCATGCTCTGAATTTGAAATGAAAAGAACTGATTACTAACTTTCCCATTGCCAACTCTCTCTTAAAACGTAACAAACTCACAGACTCTAAATATAGGAATTTCATCACACAAAGAAACCTTAATTACAATTCCTCTACCTGACAAAGAGAAATGCATTGAAATAGAAAGACCCTAAGTAAATGCAGGAATTTGTGGGGGAGACACTGGAGCACAGATTAGCTTCAGCCTGAAGCTCCATCTGAATGGCTCTGGGTTCATTCCCTGGCCACACAGGGCAAAGAGGTCATGAGGCTGATCCGGGTCCTGAGGAACTGGTTCAGTGGGAGAGGAAACAGCACATTAAGTAGAAAAGTGGCTGTACTTCCACTTGTGAAAGGGGAGGAAATCGCACCTTTCCAAACATGCACAGTCACTCGAGCATCCAGCTGGCTCCGAAGGCCACAGCTCTTCCTGACCTTTCTTGCTGAGGGAGAAGGTCAGGAGAACTAAAAAACCATGAGGATGTGGCACTTGGTTTAGTGGTGGGTTTGGCCATGCTCAGGGAACAGTTGGATTGAATGACCTTAAAGGTCTTTTCCAACCTAAATGAGTCTGTGACTCTCTATAGAAAGCTGCTCAAGTCTACATTTGGAATGTTTTATCCACATTTCCAGTGTGAAATGGAACTACTCAGCCCATGCGATACTCTCACAGAGAACACAGGAGAAGGTTTTGGGGGGTTAAAGGTAGGAGAAAATTTGGGGGATACATGAGATTTTGGGGGGATGTAAAAGCAAACAAATCAGATTGTCCCACGTGAAAAGCAGCGTAAATCTTTATACTCCTTACTCCTGCATACCTAAAAAATAGCCTTCCCATGGTGACCCTTCTACGTGGCTGGTCCTGAAAGAGGGAAAGTTTATAAGGTGACAAGAAAGTGAACCTGTCAGGTCAGAGCTGCTCCCACAAAGAGATAAATGCAAATATAACCAGGCTTTATGGAGCTCCAGATTCACACAGCAGCTGAATTCCACTGCCTGACTAGCCAGGTTTAATCAGAAGTTAGTATATTATTTCCTACTTGAAGTAATCACTGGGTGTAAGGAAAAATCAATTTATCAATGAGTATTATAAAAGTCCTAAAAAAGCCTCCCTAAAAAAATTAAAACACTAATCAGTCGAACTATATTTTATCCATAACTTGATTATTGTGAATTCTACAGACCACAAAAGTTTGCAACATGAAATTCAGCAGCACATACATAGCAACGTTCACTGCTCTCTGCAGTAGTCAAGGGCAGCAAAGAGATTACAGAAAATCCTAATAAACAGTAGTTCAAAAGAGGTTATAGTGTAAATAATTCCCATTGTAGACAAAGCTTTAGCCTCAGAGCTGCTGTTAATAAAAGCTAATGGGAAATGCATATATTGGCAGCACAGAATCCCTTTTCATCAGCCACAAACAGAAACAGAACACAGAATTCCAGGAGGGCTTTTCTTCTGAATAGGACTTAAAACTAACTAACTAAATAGACAGGAATCCCTTGGCAGTGTGATTATTTCCTCCAAGCACATCTCCCTACAGGAAGGGTCTAGCGGCACTAAAATTCCCTGGTAACAAGCTATCCTAGAGAAGTCCAAGTCATAAATAACTCCAGGGCTCCAAACCCTTTGTCCATTGCTGAACAGTTGTTGGCAATTCCACCACCAATGCTCTGCTCCTCTGCTATTTCTCTTCAACATGCCCAACTCCGAGGCAATCCAAGGTCCATCCCTGCCGTGGATCCGTCCCTCAGGTGTTTGGGGCAACTCACCTCCCCAATAGCCAATAAATAAATGGGAGCTTGATTTGGAAATCATCAGAATAGAACAAAGTAACACCTCTTCCTGGAGATTTGAGGAGTTTAAAATGTAAAATCACAATTCCCTCACCAACTAGATACTACAAGAGGACAAAGCCTGACTTAGGGCTAAGGCCACACACAATAACCAATCACTGTTCGCTTCACTTGTAAATAAAGAAGACAAACAAGCTCCATCTGACCTTAGAGAGCTGTGGAACCATGTCCACATATTTCAGGGAATTAAAATCACTTGGAATGATTCCAGAACACACATACATGCACAAACAGATATACTCACGTGTGTTTATGCTGTTAGAGAAAGAGTATTAAAGACAGAAATGGTACCAAACAGGTCCAAAATGGTTATGATAACTTTAACTGTTATGATTCAGAAACAGGTAAAGAAAATTGACATCCAAAGCACAAATATTGAATTCCAAAGGGAAAAAAAGGCATTTCTGACCAGTACATGCAGCTGTTTCTTCCTCAATGCATGGTCAATTTGTAGTTTGACATCTGAATCATCTTTACTGCATCTAGAGAGAGATAAATGTGTGATTTGAGTAAAGGTATGTGATATGTTGAATTGATCCAAAACCAGCATCTTGATCAGTACAATCCCTTTGCTTTATTTTGTTTTTCTCTGTATCACTGAGTTTCTGTCTGATCCCATTCCCCTTGCCCTTCATTTCACTGGGATATTCCCTATTTGAATAACACAAGGAACATCCCCCACGGAATAGAAAAAATGGGCTGAAGGGAGATCTGATTCTTATTCTAAATCTGGTATGTGAGTCACTTTGCTGCACCTCCATCTCCCCTCTCTTTCTTTGCCTTTCTTGTCTGCTTACATTCCAGGCTTTCTAAAGCCTGTTGTTTATATAGCTTCAAACAGGTAAGATTCAGCTTTCTTCAGAATCACAAGATAACACAGAACCAGAAACAATAAACCTTATCAATCACCACTTACATGACTGCTCTCCTATAGCCCTACTAATGTGAAACTTAATTTCAAAATGATTCTCAGTAGTCATTTTTCTTTCAAATAAAAGAAGATATAAAAAAGGTTCATGAAAGAAAAGTACTCAGGAGGAAACAGATCCCTTCATTGTGTGTTTTTTTTCCCAATCCAGTCCCTCCACTTTAAACACACGGACCAAGAATTACTTTGCTATATTCACCTCTTGTCCACATGGCCATGACACACCTCTGTTATTGATGTGGCACCTTGATATTCCCACCCACAGGTGGGTGCACCTTGATGTTCACACCCTCGAGTGGGTCACAGGATGCTCTGCACGTGCTGGGAGCAGCAAAGGCAAGGGGAAGACTGGAGCTCCAAGCCCACTTCTCCTGCTCTCCCAAATGATAGTACACACACAGTGCAAATGCCAGTACAAATCCTGTGTCACCAAGGAGCAAAAGAAGCACATAAGCATTGTTTTGGTTTGGGTTTACCTTTATGAGTCACCTTAAAAAATTATTTTCTTCCCAGCCTCTGTGTAAGAATGACAAAATACTCAATGAGACATCTTAAGGGGAAAGAAGTGATAAACTCAGCTAACCTATTTTCTTTCTTGTCACTATTTGATAATCTCTTTTTCTGCTCTCATTTCACCAGTTGCAGACAGAGGCACTTCTCCATGGACAGACCCAATCCTTCTTCCACATGCACCTCCTTTTCCCACAGCATTTCAAATCCAAATTGTAATGTCCCTCTGATCTCTTGGGGTACATCTAGACACACACATTTACATCTGTGTGTGCTGAATGAGATACTCCTGCTTATTGACACACACATCTCTAGTCTTTCGTGTAGTTCCCATGGTCACGGGCACACCCAGAACTTTTATATGAACCTCCTCATCAAGAGAAGTTTGCAATTGCATCAAAACACGTTTCACTACCACATATATGTTAAAGTTCAACCCCTTTGTCAATGAATTGTGGTTTCTGATGTGAACAAAAAACAGTTTCTAAAGCTCTGCAGTGATTTAGGAACCCACATTCTACCTTCAGCTGCACCTTAATCCTTCTTGACTTCTATTGAGGCTTTAGCTTGGCAGTGTTTGCTCTCCTGCTGGCAACACACTCAGCCTTTCAGGCTGCCTTTACCTCCACAAAGTAATGTGACTGCAATTTGTAATGCCAAATGCAAACTGCCTGATCTCCAGCCTGTGCCAGCTGGGCACAACCCAAGAAAGCTGTGGCAGCCTGGGCCAACAATTGCAAGACATGCTTGGGCTGGAAAACAGAGCAAACCCAAACCCAGTCCCACGCACAGTCACCAGGGCTGAAAAGGAGAGGAGAAAAATCCTTGCCTGTGAATCAGTGCAAAACAGAGACCATTTGCAGGGGTTTAGTTTATCACATGACTGGATTTAGACAGTTCAAGACAAGATGCTGATATTACATCAGGTCTAGACTTCCTACCATTACATTACCCCCAGCTATCTCTATATTAAGCCAGTTCAATTGTAATTGATTAAAACATCTACTCCAAATAAAAAAAAACAACTCTTTTTTATTTAGAGGCATGGAAAAAAAAAGAAATCCAACATGATTTTTTTCTGAATAAGGAGGGAATTATGATTTGTATGTCCTCCTCTCCCTATTTTTTAATCTGTCTCAAAAATGACAGCAGAGAATAGTAACTCACGTACTTTATAGCTGAATTCATTTTAATCAGCTGCCTCTTATCTTTACCAGCTGTTTGGCTGCTTCTCCCATTTATGCTGTGCATCTTGGACTTATCGATCTTGCAAGCTTTAAATTACAGCTATCCATGGGAAAACCAAAAGCTGCTGGAGGCACAGCGTAACAGGAAAGACCAGAGCAGATAAAGGATTTCTGAAGGACTACTCACTTTTGCTAAAGCAAAACCTTAATGGCATTTCCTGGAGAGAAGATCTGTGGGGCTGAAGTTATCAGTGGGTGTATGGACAGAGGATGGGCAAATAGAGCTCGCAGAATGAAGGAAAGGATTTATATCAAAACCATTTCCAGCGACAAGTGTGGGAAGACTTGGGGAAAATCCCACAAGATAGAATATTTGTAACCTGGTGTGTAGCACTGAGTTTATCAGGTTTATTAGGGTCAGGTAATTTATAGCAGTTTCCCGTTTCCAGCCCAGTTTAAACAGTAAGAATACATTGCCCCCCAAACCCGTTCAAAATGTTTCATGTTACAAAGACAAAGCAGGAGCAGAGCTGATTTCAGTGCACAAGTGCATCCACTGCAGCTTCAGCTCAGAGGATGCTCAGCAGGGTCACTCCAGGCTTTCCCTGATGAGCTGTCAGGGCTGTCGGAGAACCATGAGATCACACAACGGTTTTTCTTGGAAGGAACCTTAAAGACCACCTAGTTCCAAAGCCCATCCATGGGCAGGGAAACCCTCCACTGTCCTCCAACACACTCAGCAAACTTCCTCCACCTAAAATCCACTACTCTATTCAGTGATCCTGCAACTCCCCAGGGAAGGTGATCTAAGCTCCTGATCTCCTCCTAAAGGTTATGCATCACCTGCTGAAGGTTATCCATCCTTTTGCCCAAGTCTCTCCTGTAACATGAGGGAACAATTATGATTCAGAGGTCTCTGTTCCAGATATTCCTACCTGGGGTGATGCTGGAAGGAAAGCAGTGTCATCCCTTCTGTGCAACAACTATGCAACAGGCACAGACAGCTCCCACTTCCCTTGGTAAATGTCTCTCTGTCTGCAGAAAACTACTTTAGTTTAAAAAATCGACCATGAGGCTTATTTCAGAGAGGGATAAGATGATGATCTGTGGCGCTCTGGGCTATGTGCACAGGACTGTCCACATGGTCATTTCTAGGCTGCAGAAAGAAGCACCTGCCAAACAGGCCTAGAAAGATTGTGACTAGCACTATGCTGGAAAGGAAAAGGAAATGACTGAAACCATGTATGTGTTACTGAGAAAACCTGTCTCCCAGTCTATGCTGTTGTTTGGGTTTTCATGCCTTGCATAATACAAGATAAAACCCTGCACCCTTACAGACTGGGATTTAGGACAAGTGTCCTAGAGAGCTCATGGCCTGAATCAAAGTTAGGTGCCATAACCTGTTGGGATTTTTGAAGATAGGAAATCAAAATATCATTTTATTCCTCTGTGGGTATGGGCAAAGTGTCTGCGTGTGTAGGCTCCCAGTGCTGCTTCCTGCTCTGCAAAGGCATTTCACTGTTACGATGCTCCACAAGTACAGTGACTTTGGGCTCTCAGTTTTCCCAAAGGTGAGAGGGAGCTGACAGATTCTGAAGTGTGCGAATGAAGCTCATGCTTTTATTCCCTCAGCTGGGCACTCACTGTGTCTGACACTGTATTTCAGCTGAGTTATGTTTGGCACAGACAAAGGGAGAGGCAGCAGGGCACAAAAATGGCTTGAAGGCATCTCTGACCCCTCTGTTGAGCTCCCCAGAGGCTGCTTGGTGTCTGAGCAGAGCCAGGAGCAAATGCTGCAGTCAGGATCAGGGCTGGCATCACCTCCTGCCTCTGGCCATGCCACAGATGGCACAAGCAGCTTCCCAGGCTCCTCCATCTCCTGATGGCAGAGGAAGAACAGACAAGCAGGGATCAGTGGTCCTTGCTGCAATGTGACCTTCACGTTTTATCCATCCATTTCTCCCTAACAGATACACGAATGGCTGAAGTGGGATCAGTGGTCCTTGCTGCAATGTGACCTTCACGTTTTATCCATCCATTTCTCCCTAACAGATACACAAACGGCTGAAGAAAAAACCTCTGAGTCAGGCTCAGATAATGCTCTGAAAATGAGAAACTAAACATTTAAATGTTACTTGAATTGTGGTTGCAGCAAATTCCCACAACACTGAGGAAGAGAATTCATAGATGTGGCCCAGAGAACTTGACAATGCAGATTGGTATCAAAAGAAGGAAATGCTGGCCAGGACAGAGCTCCAACACTGCTCTGGATGCTCCTGAATCCAACCCACTCCTGCAGCACTGTGCTCTGCACACCAAACCTTCCGAGACCTGACTCTGCCCTGCAGTGCAGACCATGAAGGTTGATCCTATTTCAGGGCTGTGCGGGTGGCAGAGGGATGAAAAGATCCCAAATCCCAGAACCCAGGCCTGGGCAATATTCCCATCAGCTCCCGCACCACTGCCAGTGAGGAATAAGCTTCACTTGTGCATATTGATAGCAGAAGGTTTATATGAGGAGGAAGTTTTGCAAGCAATAGATGCATTAACCAGCTCAGAAAATAGCACAGGGTGAGATGGATAAACTGTCACAGCAAAAGGTCAATGTCCTTACAGCTTACTGATCCCCCAGAAGTGCAAATGTGCTAAAGGGAGTATTTTAAGTGATATCTCCAGACTAATACCAAATACACAGAATTAATATGGTTTGGGAAGAAAAGAGCAGGAGAGAAGCTGTTTAATAAAGAAACAAACATTGCAGCTGTAATTTTACCCTTGTGCATTCTGAATACAACCAAACCAAAGAGGCAGTGCCGAGTAGAGTGAGTACAACAGTTTTTCTACTTCTCAAATATGACTAGTTTCTTTTTAGTAATGCTAGGAAGTAAAAGTTCTACAGGAATAAAGCTAAGAAGTCCATTTTAGTAGACGAATTTTGCCAATATTTCAGTTTACACACCAGGAAAAAATTAATACAAATGTGATTTGCGTCTGTCTCACCTATAGAATGTCTCATAATTATTTCAAGCACAATGCTCCAAGCTGCTCAAATATCTGTTTATTTAGTACCAAAAGGACTACCACAATATGAAGAGAGCCTTGAAATCCTAATCAGAGCTGTCTAGCACCACCACATGATGTTAGCCAACAGTTTCTGTGATTTACTGTCTCAATAAAGTAAGGCACCATGAACACATTTTGTAAATCAATCTACTGGGCCAGAATTTGCTCTTCTATCACTCAGGCAGAAGAAATGCTCTAGTGCTTTGCCAGTCCATATCAATGTATGGCATTAAGAGCTGTTATAAGAGTTACCAGAAGGAAATCACCTTGGCTCCAACACACAGAGAACACACCTCATGCACACACACACACACACACACACACACACATTCTCTCTCTCAGGTTTGTCACCAGCCAGGGACAGCAAAGTTTTCCCTGCAGAAAATGTCATGGTCTGTGCAAAATCCTCCAGGTCTCATGCACAGCAGTGCCAGGTGAATGTTCAGCATTTAAACCCTGTGCCATGACACACATGCTTGCATCGAGAGTAAATTTGCAGTGAACACCAGGTGTTATAGTCCCTTAAGGGAACCTATGACTGGGAGAGAATCACCTCTGTCAATATTTCCCTCCTGGGTCAATAAATCCTTATAGTCAATAAAAGTCATGGAGCAAAACCGACACCAGCGCGGGAGCCTGTGTGTACCTTAGGGGAAAATTCTGCACACTTAGTACCTGCCTATTACTCAGAATGATTCTGCATCTAAGGTCCCCAAGGTATAGAAATCACTTGCACTTGGTTTTACTAACCTAATGCACAGCACAACTCTGCATTACAAGCTTTCTCTGAGCTCTTCAATACAGAGAATGTGATAACTGAATGGCACGTGGGCTGAGGGAAGGGTTTCTTCTGAGGTGTCTACATGCCAGCCAAACAATACCCACCATTCTTACAGGAGACACGTGGATTCCTATGACAATACTGGAGTTTCAGGAAAGAACACAGCCAGAAATCTTAGCTCTGTGTTTTC
This sequence comes from Acanthisitta chloris, assembly GCF_000695815.1. Taxonomy (NCBI): domain Eukaryota; kingdom Metazoa; phylum Chordata; class Aves; order Passeriformes; family Acanthisittidae; genus Acanthisitta; species Acanthisitta chloris. Next base: position 26,617 of record NW_008655323.1, on the reverse strand, counting down.
CAGATACAAATTAGCTTTCAAGTAAACAAACCCATGTGCCAAAACACATGGTCATTCACAGACACTCTGGAGCAAATCTTATGGAATCATAGAATCCTGGAATGGTTTGCAAGGGACCTTAAAGATCATCTCATCCCACCCCCTGCCCCGGGCAGGGACACCTTCCCCCAGCCCAGGCTGCTCCAGCCCCATCCAACCTGGAACACTCCAGGGATGGAGCAGCCACAGCTGCTCTGGGCACCCTGTGCCAGAGCCTCAGCACCTCACAGGGAGGGATTTCTGCCCAATATCTAATCTAAACCTCCTCTCTTTGAGTTTGAAGCTATGCCCCCCTGGCCTGTCACTACACACTCTTGCAAATAGTCTCCAAATGGTACAAATCAGTGTAGGTTTTTTGAAGTTATTTTTATTTACAGCACCTGACAAACTATTCCTTAATGTTTCCTGTTTAAAAGCTTTATGCAGGATGCAAATTTCACTGAGGAGCTTTTTTTTCCACTCTTTTTCCAACATAAAGTCCATCCTATGTGAGCTGCCATGATACATCAGCTCCAAGAGATCAGAAGGACTCATGGCATTAAGTGCAAATAAAACACAAAGTGTTTTGAAACTACCTTAAAAAGTAATCAGTTTTGCTGCTTCACAACAGGTTTAGAACACAGTTTTAATGAAGGAATGTTTTTTTCCTCTTATAAAGATAGTTCACTGATAATCTATAATTTTCAGTAGGTTTTTTCCTGCCCTTTAAATGCACTTGAAAATTGTCCAACACTGAAATTGGGAACTTAACCTTTCAATATGTGATTCTATGTTGAGATGGCTAATAAGCATCAAAACTAATAAGTACCTTATTTGGCATCTAAAATGATAAGCAAAACCACAAAACAAGCAAGCTAAAAAGATTTCTAAACCCAATGAGCAAATGACTTACAGACCAAAAATCTGGCTAGAGATTGACTTATAAAAGTGAATGACCCAAACAGCAGGAAAAAATGAAGTCAACAGACTGAAGTTGTTCATTAGACCTCATTTATTCAATTCTAATCTTCATTTGGTCATCAGCTCCCTACTGGCTTCTAAGATATTCAAGCCATGCAAACAAAGTGATATTTGTTCACATCACAATATTGAAGCCTTACATGGCATTTTTCACCAGCAAATCTCAGAGCCTTCTGCAAAGAAAGAGAGCTTTGTTATCCCCAACTCACATAGGGAAATTGCAGCAGGGGGATAACTGCAGGGCCAGAAATAAGACTTCCTAGTCTAAGGCTAATGGCCTAAGTAACAGCACAGGACATTTGATTAGCACAGAAGACAACTGAGGTCAAGGAGGGCAATTTCAGTGGAGCAACTTCTGAACTGCTGATAGCACAAAGAGAAAAGTGCAACTGCAAAAAGACATCAATTCAGTAAGTGCTTTACACTGGCACTTCTGACTTGAAGAGGGTTGTTAACTCCCTCTGTCCACACACGTGCATAAAGACTTTATACCGACAATCCACCATCAAGAAAAGTCATTGAGGATATGCTTACTTCATTAAGGATACACTTAATCCATTACAGTCCCGCAAATACGAAGAGTCCGACAGCGTTTCAATTTTGTTTATCAGGAAAAAAGGCATTTCTGCTGGAAAAGGCATTCTATAGGATTAAAAGCTGTTAAAATCTACGCTCAGAAATCAGAATTTTCCTCGTAAGAGACTAACGAGTCAGAATTCTTTCTCAAGACTTTCCTATGTTGAGCTGTGAAACTGGTGATGTGTTTGCTGGGAGCTAATGCTTGGGGGTCAGCATGAGAGATGCCAAACTGTACCACCCAATCGAGAACTGGAAGTGGAGAAAACTTTATTCAGCCTTCACAATCAACGGCTCTGGTGATCCTGGGGCACTTTAAGCACCTTCCTATGTCCTAAAATGGCAACTGTTGGTGCATCAAAGACAATAGAGATGCTAAAAGTCTGGGGAGCAGTTTGGTTTGCTCAGGGAGATAGAAGGTGTAAGGCCATGGGTGACTGCCCTGGGGTGCAGAAGGGCACAGGAAAGCTCCTTGATCGTCAAGGAAAACCTCCTCAGAGCGTGAGCAGACGCGGCGGAAGGCTGACTTGGCTGGATGGAACCCCTGACTGAGCTCAAACATAGAAAGTAAGCGAACAGAAGGAGGAAGTGGTCACTACTCAGAAGGACTATAGAAGCTTCGCCCAAACTGCAGGGAAAAAAAAAGGAAAGCCAAAGCCCAGGTAGAGCTGAAACTGGGAAGGGATGGTTGGGACAATTAGAAAGGTTCATCCATATGTACATCTGCAGAAAAAGGTGAGGCAAAATGTGTCACTCCTGAATATGTTAACAAAATTCCTGACAAAGGGTCTAAAGGAAGGATGAGGCATTCAACGATGGTTTTTCCTCAGTCTTTATGGGCAAGGCCTGCTCTCAGGCTGTCCAGGTTTCGTGGCCCTACACATGCACTCAGAGCCTAAGGGTGGTCATCAGCCTCCTCTGGGGGGGCACTGCTTCCTCACCCTTCCTCATTATCACCTCTTAGTGTCCTTGACTGGCTGCTTGGCAGTCAGTCAAGGGTCATTATCCTTTTGTTTTCCTTAGCTGAAGTTTTCTTATCACAGCTTACTCCTTTTTTTGCTAGAGTCCCACAGGCCAGCTGCACCTGCTGACTCCCTTCTCACTCCATTCCACTAGAGAGCTGGAACTGCTTACTTTTGTGCTCAGTTTGACACGGCCTGCTGCAGAGCATCTCCATTTTGTAAGTGTCTTTGGACACACCAGGTCAATGGCTCTGATGTCTCTGGGGCAAGGAGGTCCGATCTACAGTAGAGGAAGATTATATTAGGAACCACTTAATCAAACACCCTACAGAGGCTTATGAGTGTGCAGGAAACAGGTTGACATCATTCTGAGGCTGCTCTTTGTGTCTTTGAAATCTTGTGGTTATTGGGGGATCCTTGTGGTGACTGGAAAAGGCACCTGCCACAGCCATCCTCAAGATGGGCAAGAAGGAACAACACAGCAACATCCAACTGCCTGCTGACTCTCACCTCAATCCCAAAGATTAGGCAACAAATCTTCCTGAGGGGGAACTGTTTAACCACTTAATATCTTTGCTAATGACTTAGGCAATGAGAATAGCAAGTTTGCAGATAACACCAGAGCTGGAGAGCAGCTGATGTGCTGGAGAGTGAAGCAGTCCCTCCGCAGCATCTCAGTGGGCCAGACAGGGTGTCTGACTGAAAGCTTCCAACATTCAGCCAAAGCAAGCATGAAGCTCTGCAAATTGAAAGGCACAGTGCAGAAAGCAGCTCTGGGGAAGGCAGCCTGGGGGCTGAACAGGAGCTGGCAGGGATGGGGACGGGTGCCCACCGCACGCTGGGCATTCGCAGGAGCACAGCCAGCAGGTCAGGGAAAGCAGCTCCCACTCTCTATTCAGCACTTGTGAGGCTGCATCTGGAACACAGTGTCCAGTTTTGGCTTCCCTATTTCAAAACACTGGCAAAAATTCAGCAGAGAGGACCAAGATGCTGGGGGGTGCAGCACAGAACATAGGAGAAGAAGCAGAGGGAACTGCTTGTCCAGCATGAAGAGAAAAGGCTAATTGCTGTTTTCAGCTCAGCAGCCTAACTTTGAAGT
>NW_008655323.1:15338-22932 GCF_000695815.1 Acanthisitta chloris | reverse complement strand
AAGGTCCCTTCCACCTTCAACTATTTTCCACTTTAAATGGTTTCTTGTTCACTTGTACTTCACTTGTAAAATATCGCTTGGAAATAATTATTCTGCCTTGGTGTGACATTTTCAAATGCAACACAAAATTCCACACATGTTTGAGGAGCAGCCAACTGCAGGTGAGGAATATCATGGCTTAAAAGCCAGTCAGCTGGAGCCAATTAAAGCCTGATCAGCCTCCCATGACACCAAAATGCCTAATTGAACTTCAACCCTCTGTGCAGGATGGAGATTTTTGTCTGCTTCACAGAAGGCCAAAATGAGAGGTTCACTGCTCTGGGTCTGTGTAAAGCAAGATCGTTATCAAAACATAACAATCAAACCAGGAGATGCCTGCATTGATTAAAATAATGCTATTCCACTCTCTAAGAGGAAAAAAAAAAATATTTCCCCTGCAAAGAGACGACCTCGGATGTTTAGTCACAGACACCCGTTTTACCCTCCTGGCAAACAGAGCAGCAGCAAGTGACACACCTGCAGACTCAGAAATGAACTTCAAAAGCAATTGGTTCATTAGCATAATGTGAGGAAAAGCAAAACATGTTAGCTGTGGTCTAAGAAAACCCTGGTTTTAAACAAAAGGGAAAAAAACAAGATAAAATGGACGGCGAGCGAAATAGATCAACTCACAATAGAAATCAATTGGTATTTATAGCTGCTGAATAATGCACTCATTACGATTCCTTCTCATTACTGTGCATTTTGCAACTGTCACAAAAAATCTGGTGACTGACTGACAGCTTTTCAAATATTTTTATGCCACCAGAACCAAAATAGCTGAAAGAAAGGTGGGATTTTCGCTTCTAAAAACTGGACAAACTGTCAGTAATACAACAATCTAACTTTCCTTTTATTCTTTTTTTTAAGTTAAAATCTCCCCAATATTTTAAGTCATCTGAGTAATCATTTTGCTTTTCTTTTTTTGTTAGGGGGTGAAAAAAATGTTTCACTTCTATTTGACTGTGAAAAATATTTGTATAACAGAAAGACTATGAGTAACATTTCCCCCTAAGTAGTCCATAAAAATGCTAATTTCTCTAATGAATCAGATTGAAATATCACAGAAGTAGGTAATAGCACAAATGCAGAGTTTGCTTATGGGGGAGCCTGGTGCTAATCACTGCCACAGCACTGGGCAACTCACAAAGCCAATACTGTAATGAGGTTAGGGAGGAAAAACATGCTCATCTTCATTTTTGTGCAAAATGAAGACAGTTCCATGCATATGCTTTCACTTGAATTTGTGTCTAGATATGAGGAAATCCAGACCCCCCAGGATTTACAGCTCAGCCCTCCCATCCCCACACAAGAGAGATCCTTTGCGTGTTTACTCAAGCTAAGGATGAGGCCATAAATCTTTATTCTGCCCAATTTCATTGTTAATGTAATCCATTTCTGCAACCAATCAAATAATACTTGCTTCTTTTCATGGACCAGTAGCTAATAATGTCACCAGTTTGAATTATACCAGCCTGAGACCATTGTCTGTCTGCCCCACAGCATCTCGCTCTCATTTTCTTGCCTGCCCTTACACTTTTGCTCCTGCCTTCTGTGCTGGCACAGACCAAGGCACTCGTATCCAAGCTGTGAATCTAGGAGGGAGTGGTCTTTCTCCAAGACCAAAATCTAGCAGAATCAATGAGCTCTTAGAGGAAATCTCCTAGGGTTTGACCTTCAGGGTGGCCTTTTACTCTTTACACCCCATGTAAAACAGAAATTCTGCCAGTCAGTTCTTAGTAAAAGATGTAAAGAAAGGCACTGTTGCCTATTGGTGGCCCCAGAAATCTAAGCAGGAATTAAGCAGCTTGGAAAAAAAAGCCTTTAAATTCAACTTACCATTCTCCCAGGGCTCTCCATATATTCTTTATGGCCCTGTGTTCACTTCCCCCTTTGATCATTTGATATTGAAGTAGTCTCTTGTTTAATACACAGCTAAGATGACTGCAGGATAACATCAAAACAGAAGGGAACAGAAGAACATGAAAGCAGCTGAAGTCAATGGCTTCCCCAATCACAATACACAAACAGGGCCAGTTGAAAGCCACAGCATTACAGAGCTGCCTTTATGCTCTCACAAAGCTTCACACAGCGTTAAGACCAACTACAAACTGAGACTAATGATTAAAACTACACTGGGTTGGCTTTCTTCTGTGTTAATTGTTGGTCCCTTTGCTCAAAGGGAATAGATCCACAATTCCAGCACCTATCTTTGTGCTTCATCCCAGACGTCCATGGCACCAGCTGCTCTAACTATCTTTATGCTAGAAATCAGGGTCTCCAAGCCAGTGGTTTCTCAATGCATGGAAGATGCACATATGCTGCTCTGGGCAACCTGTGCAAGTGCCTCATCATCCTCACAGGCAAGAATTTCTTCCTAACATCTAATCTAAACCTCCTCTCTGTCAGTGTGAAGCCATCCCCCCTTACCCTGGCACTACAGGCTCTTGTAAACAGTCTCTCTCCATCTTTCTTGTAATACAGCTGCTCTGGTGATTCAGCCCCTAAAGAAAATGAAGTTTCTCCCATTTATTTCTATGTCCTTACAATAGAGCTCCAATCATGCTCTAATAACCAGTTCCAGAGGTATTTTTTGACAAGAAGCAAAAAGGTAGAAGAGCTGCATTGAAATCTCCCTCATGTTCTTCTAAGAGCATCAATCCAATTCAACAAAAATAAGAAGCAAAGATGGGTAACACATGACTTTGCCTTCTTCATCCCCAACATCTTCCTGGTTCAGTGTTTACATAAAACTACACAGTATGTTTTGGAGGCCAGACAGACAGCAAAGTTGATGTCAACTGTCTAGAACTCATCTTACACTTCGTTTTATACCATATTTCTTGGCTGCCTACACTCATGTTAATCTGCTAAAATCACTTTACCCACTTGGAAGGCAACATATCAGTTGTACTCAGTTCTATTATTCATCAGACAACCACGATTGCAACTCCATGACTGACTGCTAATTGTCCTTTCCCACTGCAGGTCAGAGACAGTTGCATTTTCAGCAGCAATTTGTTCTTTCTCCCCTAGAGCCATGAGGTGGAAGCTGAGGCCTACTGAAGTGGGTGACAAAGGCTCCGTTGATTTCAATTGCCAGGGATTCATCTTTTAATGGAGAGAGTCCTGCTTAAGTGTTTAGTGTATGATGTCAACACTTGGAGAAAACAACTGACATGAGAATAACATGCACATAACCAGTGGTGCCAGGATGGGACACAACACTCTCTGCACACCATCAAATCCGTGTCACAGGGCCACACAAGACTGCACATTCCCATTTCAGCTGCCTCCCAGCAGAGAACAACATCAAGCTGGGTCAAACCCAGTGCACCACATGGTCTGTAATTCCTGGAAACAGCAGTACTTTGCTATGGTGATGGGTGAGAGAGAGTAGGTTTAGATCAGACATTAGGAAGAAATCCCTCCCTGTGAGGTGCTGAGGCTCTGGCACAGGGTGCCCAGAGCAGCTGTGGCTGCTCCAGCCCTGGAGTGTTCCAGGCCAGGTTGGATGGGGCTGGGGGGAGGTGTCCCTGCCCAGGGCAGGGGGTGGAATGAGATGATCTTTAAGGTCCCTTCCAAGACTAATCACTCTATGTTGTAACTGCTCCCGTTTCCAGTAGCCAAGGACACAAACAATTCCTCCAGCCAATGCTGATCCCAGTGACCAGACACAGTTTTTGCAGAGATATTTGGTTGTTGTGATGGGCTTTGTAGAGCAAAGCCATTCCTCAGGGTAAAGCTATACCAGCAGGCTGCAGGACCTCTGCCAGGTCCAGGGGTGAGGAATCAGCAGGAGCCCATCACCTTTTCCCCACCTGAGCAGGTAAAGGAAGGGGAGTCATCTCCTGAGGGCAGCAGCAATGCCAAGACAAGCTGGAAGGCAGTTTGTAGCAGTTGGTTGGGAGCAGCAAGTGTTTTAGCAGCCATCCTGCCCCAAGCAAGCTCAGGAATAGATCCCATGATCCCATCCCTCTCATGCAGCTAAACAACACAGGTAGTGAGTTGCACTCCATGATCTTAAAGGTTACAACCTAATTGATTCTATGGTTCTAACACAAAACTCTTCTGTTTGTGTACAAATGGCATTTCAAGAACTCCACTTTAAAAAGGAAACCTCCAAAGACAATTAAAACCCTGTTCAAGCCAAATTCTTAGCACAGCCCGTAAGATTTTAGTCCAATACATATCTCTGTGCTTCTCTATCAACTGATTTCAACTTGCCAATCCTTTGCTCTGTGCAAGGCTCATCTTCCCTTTGCTATTCCTGTACCATACAAACCTGCAAGGTGACCTCTGAGGACGAGGGAAATCCATTCTCCTCATTCAGGATTGGCCTCTGGAGCATCTAAACCACTGAAGCCTTATACAGTCTGATTTGCTGATGTGTCCTTATATTGCTGCTGTTTAAAAGCATTTTATGCAACAATTTATTGCTTAAATTAACAGCAATTCTATGTGGAAGGCCACAAAGAAGAAGGATAAAAGTAAATCATGATTTCTATGTAATATGGGCTACGACAAAGTGATGCAAGGAAAGAGGGATTGTAAAACTAGCTCAAAATGTGAAGCAGAATCCACAAGAGCAACACAGCAGAGTAGAAATAAATAAATAAGCAAAAATCAATGTGCACTGCACTGGCTGTTTGAAAAATTAGACAATTAATTCTGTGCAAACTAACCTATCAGGCAACCACACTATGGGGATTCTGATAGCTGATATTGCAGTACACTGCATTAAGAAAGGAATGCTTTAATGAGATCCCTGGAGAGTCTCCATGGACTTGGATCTTCCTCTCAAAAAGGCCATTTTTACCCCGTTTAAGTGCCGGCGTGTTGCATCTCTGATACACATATGGCAAAAAAAAAAAAACCAAATAAGAGGCTCTATTAGCACAATTATCAGGACCAATAAGATTTGTGCTTTTCAGGATCAAAAAAGACACAATGCCATTTTCAATCTATAAGAGCCATCAGAAATAACATCTGTATTTTAAAACCCACTGCACTTAGAGCCACTTAGAGCCAGAAAAGGAGAACCAAAAGAAAGCTTTTACACCCAGGGGGTGTAAAAACCCATCATAACAACAACAATAATAAATGAAATGACACATTACTTGCCAGAACCATCTGCAAACTGGATTTTATTAATATTTTATCTTTGTTTAAGTAAAAACCTAATGTAGGGCTTGAAAAACCCAATAAATGCCCCAGTTTAGCACTTGATTTTTCAAATAAACTGGAGAAAAAAATCACCTTCAGCCTCAAATCCAAACTGGCTGTATTTCCAACTGATGGTTAGCTGCAAAATAACAGCTGGAAAAGAGCAAGGCAGAATTATTTGATCAGGAGCTTAACAGTAGGGTTAGAAGCTGATCTTCTGGGTTGCAAATTCTCTGTGAAAACATGTACAACCACATTTATGGCTTCAATCTGAGGAATTAATACTCTCAGGTGTGGAAAAGCTTTTCCAGGGAAGTCTGTGGATTTCTCTCCCTGTCTGATCTGTTTAACAGAAGTGTTTCTGCTAAGCAGAGCCTTAGATGAGAGGGGCAAACCTCTGAAAATCAGAAATGAAGCGCAAATAAATAAACAAGCCAAGAAAGAAACCCTTAGAAACATTTAAGCCACCCTGGAAATTGAGATAAATTACTGTAAATTAAGATGAATTACTACATTTCCTCTCCAGCTCTACTATTAGACCACATGTAAGTACCAACTCTCTCCATCAGGAGTAGAATGGATTGAACAGCACTGATAGAACAGAACAGGCTGTGGGACCAATGTTGATTTGCAGTAGTTTCATACTTTAGCATGTCAGTAGTTCAAGAGTTAATTAGTTAAGGAGTTAATAGGAGCTTAAGCAGTTAATGAATGCAAAACAACATACCAATATATGCTGAATTATCATCATGCTGCTGCTATTTCACCTGGGCCAACTTAGGTGACATCCTCTAGGATGATCTTAGAGGTCTCTTCCAACCTTGCTGATTATCTACCATCATCCCAGTTGGATGTCAGTAGTTCAAGAGTTAATTAGTTAAGGAGTTAATAGGAGCTTAAGCAGTTAATGAATGCAAAACAACATACCAATATATGCTGAATTATCATCATGCTGCTGCTATTTCACCTGGGCCAACTTAGGTGACATCCTCTAGGATGATCTTAGAGGTCTCTTCCAACCTTGCTGATTATCTACCATCATCCCAGTTGGATCACATCCCAAAAAGGTCTCTTCCAACCTTGCTGATTCTCTACCATCATCCCAGTTGGACCACAAGACATCCCAAAAGCAAAGCAGGGGGAAGCCAACCTGCAGCATGCTGCCTATGGGCAGCCACTGCTGCAGCCTGCTCTCCACAGGGAAGCAGCTTCCAGCCTGGTTTAATCACCCCTAATTGATTTTACAACACTAGGAAACTGATAAAGAGTTCAAATAGAGTCTTTGAGTCCTAATATTTACATGGGCAAACATTTGTTTGTCTGTCAGCTGTGTAATCTCAGAGCCTCTGTAGAGCCTGGGACAGACTCTTAAGCATCTTTCTGCAGTTTTCATTAGCTGACTCCATAGCCAACGCTAACATTTGCACCCAATGGACCAAGCATTTTGTTGAGCAGACTAATTGGTTCACAACCCCTGCTAAGTATCAACCATATCAGCCCTGACTGCCATAGGCTACGATCATCATTAGCCAAGTGACAATCTCCTAGAGAATTTTGGCTCTTTAATCTCCAATTCCCCCTGAGGACATCAGACTTATTACGGGTTAAAGCTAACAGAGTTTGATCTCACTCCTTGCCTGTGCTGCATTCTCAGCACAAGAGGAAAAACGTTGTGAAGCAGGTGACACAAAGGAAGATCATGTCCACATCTCCCAAAAGGGACTGGAAGAAGCTACAGATCTTGGGGCTAGAGCAGTGGAGGCAGAGGGACAGATCCTGCCCGCAAACACATGTCCTCAATTCCACGATTTCCAAGCAAAGTGTAAATTAACACATCCCAGCTGAAGCTGCACACAAATGGAAGAAGACCTTGATCAGCATCATTACTTTTACTGACCCCACACCAACACCAAAACATGGTTAGGACAGTCCCAGAGGCTGCAGAAGCACCTCATGTGCTGAGTACACCTGCCCTCAGGCCCAGCAGGGGTGGGGAGAGAAAAACTGAAGCAGGAGAAGCAGAGAAAGAGATGAAACACAGGTCAAAAGGCGGAAGAAAAGGTGAAAAAGAGAATAAAGGTGGGAAAATGAAAGGCAAACTCGAAGACATCATGTCCTCGGAAAGGCAGAACCCATGCAAGGAGTAGCAGCTCCAGACAATGCAAACCTGAGCCTGTTATGACTGTGACATAAATCTGGGGATTTAGGCAAGAAACAGGGTTTCTCTTTGCTTTGTTTCACTAGGAGGAAAAAGTTCTGCTCTTAAACTTGCAAGTATGTAAGTCACAGATACCAATTTACTGAAATACTTAAACCAAAATCATCACAATGAAGGACCTCTCCTCACTGCACCTCTCCCCAACCAAAAGGGGCCAGACCAAAAAAGCCC
>NW_008655323.1:8539-15147 GCF_000695815.1 Acanthisitta chloris | reverse complement strand
TCAGCAGGAGACATCCTCTGGATTGCCTCCTTTCACACCAGATCATAGAACCACAGACTGGCTGGAGTTGGAAGGGCCTTAAAGATTAACTAGTTCCACCCCCTGCCCTGGGCAGGGACACCTTCCACTAGCCCAGGGTGCTCCAACCCCATCCAACGCGGCCTGGGGCACTTCCACGGACAGGACATCCACAACTTCTCTGGGCAACTTGTGCCAGAGCCTCACTACCCTACAATCTTCCTATGTTATCCCTGGCCATGAACTGGGAATCATTTTGGAGTCATTATCATAGTTCCACAGTATGTTAAGGGATTGGAATGGACCTTAGAGATCATTCCTCGTAAAAATATGCTCAGATTCACCTGAGCAGTTAAAACACATAGGGGAAATGAGAAGTTAAACCACCAATCACTATCTGGAGGCATCAGGGAAAACCCAGCTCTGCCCTGTTGGCTTTTATGAGTTTTACAGAGGAAAACGATCTCCACATGAATGAAGTCCAAGGAGTTCCCCGATGGACATTGCCTCTCCCACATCCAAACTCGTACCTAGGCAATGAGCTGTGGGGTTTGGTTCCAGAGCTGCACCCCAGTAGCTCCTTCCCACCACAGCATTCACGGGTTGATTTTCCTTTGAGTCATGCTGAGAAATCTCTGCAATTTGTAGCTTTGGAAAGGCTCCACATTCACATTTAATTTGAAATTAGATCCTCCCTGTCAAAACATGCCTGAGGGCAAGTCACATCTGAAAAAAAAAAAAAAGAGGAAGAAAATATATATCTGAATCTTCTTGCCTGCTCTGAGTCATAACATCTGCCACAGTGAGTGTCTGCAGCCAGATACAGAACGAGGAGAGGAGCACTCAAACGAAGCAACATCCCAAAATAGCAGGAATCTGAATCACCTCTGGGCTAAGACCTAATCGTTCAATATTAGGCACAAATACACATTTACATATGAGCTTTCCAGCACTGCTCATGTACCCACACAAGGCAAAACCCCAGATTATGTATTTTTCTATTTATAAATAGAAGGTGTGAATGCACTTGTATGTCTGTGCTCAAGCACACATTACAGGTATGTGTTTTCAAGTCTCTGGAATAAATCTGATATGCTCCAGACTGAGCTGCTTCACTCCTGTTTGTTTCCCCTGTGCTCTGCTCATTTTCAGGGAAGATGAAGGTAATATCACCTTCCAAAGCCCAAAGCAAAAGGTATTGCCTGTGGCACAAAATGGCTTAAAAAATACAAACATATGAGATAGATATAGATATATATCCCAAAGGATCTTTTCCTATGAACTGCCACAATGGTTAAACTACTGTATGCAAAAAACTATATATATGACACTTCTTACATATATAACAAAGATTGTACTCTACAAGATGTATATACACACAATTAAATATATGTGTTGTATTTCAATATATATAACTACATTGTGCATTATATATGCAGTATATAATCTTAACGCTTTATCCACTCCACCTCCTGTTTCTTCAGGCCTGACCAGGACACTCAGCCCAAAGGAAACTGAAAACCCTTGTAGGAGACACTTGCAGAGTAATCTGTCCATGGAGACATTAATTTCCCATCGCTAGCTTTGGAAGCAACCTATGATCTAAAGCATGAGACTTCCTCAAGGGTCAGAAGAGATTTGTTTCAGTTTATGTACCTGCAGTTAAAGTCACCAAATAGCCCCTGGGCCCTTGGAAAGTTGAAGAACTTCCATTGGATTGTTTTCTTTATACAAAAAATCACTTCACGAAGAAGCATCTGCTCAGCAGTCCAAGGTGCTCAAGATGCAACTGAGGTTCTGTTCAGAATGCCTTAGAAAGGACTAAAAATAAGTATTGTTAATAATCATTAGTAATTTAGGTGTGTTGCTTGTATCTTCTTACCAGTGACACTAAGCCTAACTGCCCGCAAATATTATAGAAATAGGAAGGATTCACAAGTCAATAAGGTCCCTTCAAGAAAGGAATGAAAAGAATGATCAGTATTTCATATACAGATGAAGTGTTTCAAAGGAATGGACATGACAGACACAAGTATTTATGAAAGCAGGTGAAACAAGGGCAAATAGCCACTTCAATGATCACGTTGGAATGAAGAGCAGCATTCAAATGGGCAAAAAAATCACAGTCATTAACTCTGAAGTGTCTGACACAAAAATGTTATTGATACAGAGGGCAGAATGATTAGGAGAATGATTAGATGCTTAAAGTGCTAATAATAATACTTTCCCAAGCCAGGAGAAGAATTTATAAGGGCTATTGATCTCCTCTTTCAGGATGGAAGCCAAACAGTAAGTGCTTAGGAAGAAGGAAAAAGTATAAAATCAAATCAAAAACTCTTTCAGCTATCTTAATTGTGATAATGAGAGTTCAGGGAAGGAGAGAGGAAGGTTTGGGGTTGGGTTTTTTTGGTTTGTGTGGTTTTTTCCCAGGGTGTTGAGCCATGTAGTATTAGTTACTAACAAAGAGAGGATTCCAAGTTAATTGGATATTTAATCCGATTGAGTAGGGTAATTCCTACCTCTCTGCATTCCTAATGGATGTCACTATGTCAGGAGTTAAATGCTCAAGTGCTGCCCTGATTTGAGAACAGCTTCTAGGGAGTCCTTAGGCAAAGAGACTTATTTAGAAGGCTATTGAGAAAGCAAGTCATCATCAAGGTTGAGATACCACCAGTAGGATTTCAGGATAATTACTGCCCAGTTAGTCAGTTCTTACAGGTAGGGCAGACAATCTTGCTTGATATTACTGTTCCAAATAGATCAGTTTATGATCATTTATCTGTCTCCTAGTTCCTAGGAGAATATGATCATAATCAGCCAAGGTTCTACACTGCAAACTGCTGCTCAGTACTGCTGGCAATGCAAAATGTTTATGAGCACACAAAGCAGAAACAGTCAACTCATGCAGAGCTGCAGGTAATTGGATGCTCTAATTGACCGCCAAGAGTTTATGTTTCTGTTCAATTGTGCAAAGGAAACATGTTGCCCATTGCCACTGAAAAGATCCTGAAATAATGACTCTCTGCAAACGCAGAAACAACAGAGGAAATGTTGCTAAACAAAGGTAATAACTGTGTGATGGAGTGGTAAAAAGAGAACATATGTGAGTTATTTCCACGTAAGCATTGCAGAAATATTCTCTGCTGTAGACATAAGACAGTGGTTTTCAAATTTTTATGGAAAAGTGAATTCCAGTCCTGGCTAAAGAACTTCCATGATAGCAAATGACTCACAGGCTTTAAGGCATCTTAACTTCCATTATAACTGGAGATCCACAATGAGAAACTGCAGCAAAGTCACCTGGCCCATGATCCTAGCTGAACCACTTCACTTTCCCAGAGACAAAACACAATATTCCACTCAAATCCATGACTCTCTTGTTAGTAGGCACTGTGAGCACATGGAATATAGTATATTTCTGCACTGAAAAATAAGCCACAGTCACTGCTCTGGTACAACTGTTCCAAGAGGACAAATATACACAGAACTCATCCAAACCAGCCAAGACCACGGAGAATTCCCTGCTGGATTTCCAGAAAATTTGGTTTAGTGGACTCAACACTGAGAAGGTACATTGTGCCATAGCCAGGAGATACATGCAGCTCCCTTTGCTCCTAGGGAACGCGGCACAGCTCTCCTGGCGGGACACAGCCCTCAGCTCCACCACGTCAGCAGCAGCACAGGCAGCCAATGGTGCCAAAAGCCCAAACCACAAAGAGAAGGTTTCTTCATCATCATTAACAAAGCACAGAATCCAAAATTGCTGTTTTGACTAGGATACAGATGACTCCAACACTCTGCCAACGCTCAAGGTGTTTCCAATGCCAAAACTCACTTTGCTGAGACATATGCTCCCACACTCAGAAACAGAAGCTCTGTCTCCAGTTGGAACTCCTTTCTTTGTCCTATCGCTGCTTCTTTCTCCTTTTTGTGCTTCCCATGGATGTTCCTCCTTTTCCTTATCTTCTTCCTTCGACTGCCCTTTCAATGCTCACAGATTTTAAGGCCTTTGCACCCTCCTGTACCTCACAGGCTGTTGTGCTTTTCCTTATCACCTGCAAATCATATCCACAACTTGTGTTTGATCATATCATACAAGGTACCCAGTCTCAATCTGAGTACACCATAATTCACTCCAGTGGTTAATCAAAGTTACAAAAAATGTCTTTAATGTCTAATGTAAATTTGTCTGGCTTTGGCTTCCAGCTATTGGACCTGATTTTGCTTTTCTCTTCTTGATTAAAAGGCTGGATATGCTTTCCCCAGGAAAATACTTCTCCCTGCAATCAAGTCCCCTCTCAATCCTCTTTTTGATGAGCTAAGCAGATTGAGCTCTCTAAATTGCTCACTGCAGGGAATTTTCTTCACTCTTCAAATCAATATTGTGGTTACTTTCTTGACTGACTCTTCAGTTTTGTAAACCCTTTCTTGTCAGCTGTTGACACCCAAACCAGCCATGGCTTTCCAGTATTCTCATGGACTCAGATCAAAATCTGTGTCAAAGGCTCCTACTAGTCCTTCAGCCCACTGGGAAATCATCTTGTCTGCTGTGACCCCTCCATACCCTTTCACCCTCATCTCAAGGCAACTCTCTTCCAGTGTGTTGCTTACAGCACTTGTGGGAGGACAGGAGAAGGGGCATCTCGGCAGTCAGTCTGCTCCATATAACTTGTTATTTCCACACTACCAGTGTTGCCTCATTCACAACTTTGGCAACTCTCACTTCATTTCTGTGTCCACATTATTGACAGAGATGATCGACTTTCAGGACTCGTTCTCCTTCCTGTGAAACCCCATTAAACCCAGCCATCTTCCAATGAATTATCCTCACAAATACCTTTTCAGCTCTACTGGCTAAATCTTAGTCATTAAACGAAGTCCAGGTTGGATGGGGCTTGGAGCAACCTGGTCCAGTGGAAGGTGCCCATGGCAGGGGGTTGGAATGACATGATCTTGAAGGTTCCTCCAACCCAAACCATTCTATGAAACAAGACTGCTACTAATTCCACGTAACAGCTTTGTTGGGCTTGATTGTTTTTAACTGGGATTTCATGGGGTCCCAAATTAACACTAGAAAACTCTGGCACAAAGCTTAGTTATCCATATATCTCAAACCTCTAACTCCATGAGGAACAGGCTCCTTTTGCAGAGACCCACAGTGCCTGGCCTTAATTATCTCTCTGTTCTTTAACTCTATCTTAATTCAGTCCTCTATCAACTTTTCCATTATTTTTCTGGGATTGGTGCCAAGTTCTCCAGACAGTTATCCCTTACCTCCTTCCGCTTTTCCTCTTCACACAAGGGCTCCTCTGGTATACCCACAAAACGTCAAGATACAGAGGATAGCAGAGCCAGAAAATACCTTCTCCTTGTATCACAGAATCATAGATTGTTCAGGGGTTGGAATGGAGCTCAGAGATGATCCAGCCCCAGCCCCTGCCCTGGGCAGCGACACCTCCCAGCAGAGCAGGTTGCTCAAGGCTCATCCAACCTGGCTGTGAACACTGCCAGGGTTGGGGCAGGTGAACTACAATTTGTTGAACCACAGTCATTGATACCACCCTCTCTATTCCAAATATGCTAACAAAGACCTTTTCCAATAGAAGTTTTATCCCTTTCATCAGTCTCACCTCTCCCTCCCACCACCATTTCTGGCCACCCATCCCAGTTTATCTGTCACATAGGTATAGGGATGCCAAATCTAGCTGCAGAGAACAATACAGCCCACAAAAGCTATCACCACAACATGCTCATGAAAGCTGTCTCGGAGGTGTCAACGTTCTGCGTCAACTGTAAAATTTGATTTTTAAGGGAATTCAGCTTTGACCTATCTCTATATTTCATCAGGCACTGTAGTGATAGGACAAGGAGAAATAAGTTCAAACTGAAAGAGAGGAAATTTAGGTTAAATATTGGGAAGGAATTGCTGCTCCCTGTGAGGTGCTGAGGCTCTGGCACAGGTTTCCCAGAGCAGCTGTGGCTGCTCCATCCCTGGAGTGTTCCAGGTTGGATGGGGTTGGAGTACCCTGGGCAGGGGGGAGGTGTCCCTGGGGGTGGAATAAGATGATTCTTAAGATCAACCCAAATCATTCTATTTTTCCATAGAAGGTTTTTTCCAGGGCTGCCTATTTCCTCCTCCCATATAATCCCTTTGAGTCGCTGCTGCAGAAACACATTTAGCAGCACAGATTAATTGAACTTTCAAGTCCCAGCCCCACGCTGGCTGATCCTAAGTGGACTGGACACCTTCTCCTCTCCAAGGTGTGCTGCAAATTGCCGGATTAGCATGGCACAGCCTAACGTGGTCAGGCACAAGGAATATCAACTGTCTTACATCATTTACCTGTAGCAGAGTTACAGTTCAATTACTGAAGTAATCTCTCATTCAGGCAGAACAAAGAAAGGCAAAATATGCAAATGAGGGAATTGAAATTCACTTAATTTAAAGGCCTAAATTTTTTAAGGGCACATTCCCTCTCCAGGGATCTTTGGGTTCAGGGATTACAAAACACATAAAGCTATAAATGGTTAAATGGATAGTCAGTGCCTGAGCATCAAAACTTTGCATATATTATGCTTTTCAGCGTGTG
>NW_008655323.1:5228-8521 GCF_000695815.1 Acanthisitta chloris | reverse complement strand
CATCCCTGCCTATATCCCATCCTATGCAAGGATAAAACATTTGGTCTAACCACCGCCCATTGCAGGGAGCTTTGTGCACAGACAAGCCTAGCATACATTCGGGAGGATCACAGTGGAATACATTTGGATGGGGAATGCTGTTTATCTGATGAATACAAACATTATTCCCATTTTTTTTGGTGATACACATGATAAGATTGTGATAACCCTTCAGGTTCATTGCCCAGTCAGGTTTTTTTGGTGTGGGTTTTTTTTTTTAATTTAAATAAACACCAAAGTATATTTCTTACGCACCAGAGATGAGATTTGCCTCTTGCTATGCAGCTGGAATTCTGTGAGGTTTCAGAGCACTGTGATGGTTGACAGGGGGAATGGCTGACAGTGGAAATTTGCTGCACTGGCAGGATAATTAGGTACAATGCTCCAGAAGGCAGGAGCCTGCACACATGGAAATACATGGGAGAGTTTTCTTTAGGGGCTGAATCACCAGAGCACCTGTACTACAAGAAAGAGAGAGGCTATTTACAAGGGCTTGTAGTGACAGGACAAGGGGGAATGTCGTCATACTGACAGAAAGAAGGGTGGAAATTTGCTGCACTGGCAGGATAATTAGGTACAATGCTCCAGAAGGCAGGAGCCTGCACACATGGAAATACATGGGAGAGTTTTCTTTAGGGGCTGAATCACCAGAGCACCTGTACTACAAGAAAGAGAGAGGCTATTTACAAGGGCTTGTAGTGACAGGACAAGGGGGAATGTCGTCATACTGACAGAAAGAAGGGTTAGATTGGACATTAGGATGAACCCCTGTGAGGTGAGGTGCTGAGACACTGGCACAGATTGCCCAGAGCAGCTGTGGATGCCTCAACCCTGGGAGTGTTCAAAGCCAGGTTGGATGGAGCTCTGAGCAACCTGGGTAGGTGGAAGGTGTCCCTGCCCACGGCAGAGGGTGGAACTGGATGATCTTTAAGGTCCCTCCCAACCTAAACCGTTCTGTAATTCTATGATTACTTTCTGGTAACACACTCCATCTTTAATACAGCTTTGTTCTCTAATACAGCTCAAACAGCTCTCAATTTTGAGCAATTCAGATAGAATGTGAAGCTGAAAAGGCAAGTCCAAGTGTCTCCCAGCAGGCAGGCAACATCTGGCCAGGTATTAGCTGAAAATGAGGGTGAGTAACAGCCCCAGGTCGAGTGCTGCACACAAAGCCAGCAGGGCTTGCAATTCCACATGCTAAGCAGAGATAACAAAAAATCCCAGACTTAGGTGAAAACCTAAGCCAAACCTCAAGCAGGCAGTAAACCCTGAGCAATTCTGTGGATTTCAGTGGATGAAGCAGGTATGGCTCAGCTTTGTACGGCTGGGACAGAGCTTTCGCCACGCATGGTCTACACCTTACACGCCACAGTTGTCATTTGTGTGACTCAGGAAACAGGAATACTCACTGCTGCTTCCTGCTTATTTGTTTCCAGACAAAATATGAGGCCAGAACATAGCGCCTGAGAGGAGACACCCCCAGCCTGCGGGCAGGAGCCTCCGCGCGGGCAGGAGCCTCCAGGAGCACAGCTGGCACAAGGCAGTGTAACTCAATCACCCTCTGCTGAAGCACAGTCATTTATATCAGTCAAGGAGCTGAGCCATTACACCTCCTTCTCAAACTGGTTAGCTTGTAAATTAGATTTTCAGCACTCCTGGGACAAAAACCTGACTCTGCTGAGGTCAGGGGAAGCCTGACCAGCTATTGCAGTGGCACCATGACCTCACCAGTGGCTTTCGTATGCAATATTCAGCCTGAAAGTCACCACAGTTTATCAGCCTTGCCTACAAATATATTAAATATTATGTATTATATTATTCCATTAGGATTTGCAGATACAGTAGTTCCTTTCTGTGTTATTTTCTTCTGCTCAAGTGAAGCAAAAAGAATATTTATCTCAAAGGAATTTGGGTTTTAATGACCCAAATTACAATTTTGGCCAATGCTTCAGCAGAATTTGTATAAAGTAAGAACTAAATACAATTTATTCAGCTGTAAAACTGAATGAGCAAAAAAAGATCATATGGAACCTTGCCTGACTTATAGCAGGTCAAAACTGACATCCTCTACAATCTATTCCCTGACTGAAATTTTACTAGAACAAAGTCACTGGTGGAGAAATGTGCAAGAAGCACCTGTGAAAAGTAAAGCACGCGGCCTTATCCAGTAAAATACTTGTGCAATAACCCTGATTTTAGGTAATAAGATCACTGAAATCAGCAAACAGATTGTGGTCTGGAGTATTTTGCCTATGAAGCAGTAAAACCAACATAATTAGGAAAACAACCATGGGTACAAGCATGCACAGATAGGATGCAACCAACACCAACTGCTATGGTACCATAGATGGGAGGATTTTAGTGCTGACACAGATACTGGGCTATGAGATCACAAAATGTGGATGCTTCCAAACCTACAGAAAATGTTTTACTATTAACAATTCTCTGATTTCAGTAAACAGCAAAAATAAAGGTCTATTTTGTGAGCATTTCTAACAACAAAAAGCCATTGAGTTAACCACTGCTTGTTAGCTGGAAGCTTTGTTGTGGTGTTTTCTAACAGACAAAAATGTGCCCTGGAATAATAATTTCACTTTCCCTATAAGCAGAGCAGTGTTTCATCAGGATTAATTTTATTTCAAGCCATGATGCCATTGGCATCAGCTATTTTTTACTGCAACATTATTCCAGGTTTCCACGGGTTTTCACACTGGAACACACGTGACATAACTCAAGGATGCATTTTTCAAACCTCCTTTAAAGCTGTGGGAACACACTCCTTCAAGGCAGCCCTCTCTCCTTTCAAGTGCCATACAAGCACAGCAGGCAGCAGTCAAAGCCACCTCTTCTGTGGCAGCCAGCAGGAAGGGCTGACAGGGAGTTGCTTGTGTCACACTCCAGAAGTCACCAAAGGAGACACAGACTGAAAGGTGGATGGGCCCAATTCTGCTATTTATTTTCCCTACTCCCCTTAAGACATTACCACCTAAGCAATTAATTTTGGCCAGGAGGCTGTACTGAATAGTATCTGTCAACCCTGCAGAGGCATCCCTAGGGGCTCCCAAAAAATAGAGACACCTGAAAGGAGGTTTTTAAAAGCATGAAAGTCACTGACTAAGCTATATTGAAAGGTCAGAGGGCTTTCGCTCACTGAAATGTTTATATTTCTTTGGAACCAAATCCAGAGTCAAATCAAGACATCTCTTAAACACTTCCAGATATGGCGACTCTACCACCGCCCTGGGCAACCTCTT
>NW_008655323.1:4797-5218 GCF_000695815.1 Acanthisitta chloris | reverse complement strand
ACTCTTTACTCCTTGGCTTGTGTGCAGCTAAATCTGTGCTCGGGAGAGCACTGTGACTCCCAGCCATCCCCTTCACATGGGTTTACCCCACCTTTAAATTCACAGCTCTGTCTACCTCTGAAAAAAATGAAGCCACAACCCAGGTGCTGTCTTTGATGCTCCCATGTGGAGGAGGTGACAGTGAGTGCAGCAGGAGCATTGCCAGGCAGGTGACAGCAGCACAGGTGGGACTAGCATGAGAAACAAGAGCACTCACAGAGCAGCATGAAGACCACCAGTGCAAATGTGATTCTCCCCCTCTGCTCTGGCGAGGCCCCACCCGGAGTACTTCACACAGTACTGGCACCCCCAACGTAAGAAGGATGCAGAACTGTTGGAGCAAGACCAGAGGAGACCACAAAGCTGATAAGAGCACTGCAGC
>NW_008655323.1:0-4536 GCF_000695815.1 Acanthisitta chloris | reverse complement strand
TGGATGAGCCTTGAGCAACCTGCTCTGCTGGGAGGTGTCCCTGCCCAGGGCAGGGGCTGGGGCTGGAGGATCTCTAAGGTCCATTTCAATGCCCTGACATACTAAGAAACCCTGAACTCTTGCTGCTGCACCGGTGCAGCACAGGGGATAAAGCCCACAGCGGGTGCATAAGGTTCACCTTTCCCCACCTCCCTTCCCTCACACAAGGAGGCTGAAACAGGGCCACCAGGAGAAGCTCCGTGTTTGCCGCGGTGCCAGTGGATGTTTGGAGGTGACCTGTCGGGAGCTTGGCATGGGGCTGTCCCTGAGGCAGCTCAGCCTGGCTGACAGGCTGACTCTCCCAGCCAGACTGGGAACCATCTGTTCAAAATATCCTCGAAAGCTGCACTCTGACAGAAAAAAAACCCTGCCCAGACTCAACCATTGGCTCCTTCTCCCCCAGCTGCTCAGGCCTCGATCCAGACATCTCTAGTTCTTCTGTGATGGAGAATAGGAGCAAAGATGTGGATGAATCCCCTCAGGGCTCTGCCCTGTCCTCCCTGGTCTCCCTTTGCCTCCCTGACTTGAGTCATATCCTCACTACATCTTTGATTTAGTGCCAACTTGTTGCTGCAAACAACAAGAGAGGAAAAAAAAGACACAAACAAAAGGAGAAAACCACCTGAAATTGGCAACTTTCTTTATAAAGGAAGAAAAGGCTAGAAAGGGTCAAAATCATAAAGGCTTAAAAGCCCTAATGAAGAAAGCACCATAATTCTTGTCCTCACATGGAACAGGATCTGCCTCTGGAGGTCACATTCAATGCAACCAACTAGTTTGGCTGCAACAATAAACCCTAATTTTATTTTCCATCTGCATTTTTGGGTGTAATGAAGGAAGAAGGAAACATCTGCTAGGGAATGCTGAAACCTCAGAAAACAGCACATCACCACAGCCCTCACACTGTGAGCTGCATACAGGGCGTGTGGACACGCTGGTAGGAGAAACCCAAGACACCAAATATTAACATGTACCTTCATCTGTTTAAAGGGCAGAGACAATCACTGCAATAGCAAACACTAATCAGCACTTGGGTATGCAAATATACTTACAGAAATCTATGCATAAAACAGATACAAGGAGGGTAGCTGCAAAAAAAACCAACTCCAAACACAACCTTGAGTTTTGGGCTGTGACTTTGTTACACAGAAACAAGGGGGGAAAAACCTACAACAGAGTCAAACAAGCTCACATGCTTACTCTTCACCTAAGCCTGAGCCTAGAAGGCAATTAATTACAAGTACACAGATTGTGAACTACAACAATCTTAGCACAGTAATATTGACAAGGAGTTGAGATTTGGTTCAGTGCGGTCTTAGCACTCCTATGAGCACTGCTACAGTATCCCCTTCTAGTCCAATACACAGTAAATAATCCAACACGCTTTGAAGAAGAGAAATACCTGGATTCCTTCTGCTTATCAAGAAGAAATCTGCCAGAATGCCAACTGCCAGCTAAGTAAAATGAATGCCATGACAGCATGAGCTCTCCTAGCCCTAGTGTACTTTTAGTTACAGTTTAGAAGAAGATATGTCTATATCATCAAACAGCAGAGCTCAAAAGGATGCAGATAAACAGAGCAAAATGGGAACCCCAGATAACCCGCACACAGTGCAAAGGCTTCACTTCAGCTCCACTCAGGAGGCCACGGATGAAAAGCCCATTAGCAGCTGAAGTGCACAAACTAAACTCCTGAAACAGATATTCTGCCTCAGGCTTAGCCAAAATTAATCCAGTTTGTGTGGTCTCCCCAAAATGCAAACAAAAGCACAGCAAATGGGGATGGGATGACTACAAGATTCCCTTCCAAGGTGCTCCCCATAACTAAGGTGTCAGCACACATGGACCCATGGGCAACAACGAAGAGTTCATTGACAAAAATATAATACAGCATGTGTGAACTGCCTGCAGGATGCCACAACCTGGTTAAAGGCAATGTTGGTACTTTGGGTATGTTATCATGATAACACATCTCCCTTTTGCTCTTTGAGTACTGAACCTGTTATTTCCTTGCACAACAAATAAGTGTCTTCTATGAGTACAGCCTAGCAGAGCCCTCCAGCCATGTGGGGCACAGCATGGACCAGACTGTCCTGATGTAGCTCAGACAAGGATCAAACTGCATGTTCCATGTTGCATTTCATAATGGAGTGCAGGGTAACACCACAGACCTCGCAGGGTCTCACAGCTGGAGACAGCACGAGGAGAGCCGTTTCTAAATCACTTGTCTATCTCTGTTAGGACTTACTCGTCTCACTAATGATTTTGGGTTTTGCACAGAACTAACTGAGAAAGACCAACTGAAACTTGCTATAAAGCACTGAGCACATCACCACCAGAATATGGTTTACAAGATCCTCTGTTTTCATACCCACACTGCTCCTCACACTGCGCTGGGGCATCCATTTTAATTAGAGATGATTTAAGGATGTTAGAAAGCTTTGTGCTAGCAAAGAACCCAAAATCCTTAACAAAACCCAATTTCTACTTTACTAGACAAATATACCAAAAGAAATTGTGGCATCTTGGTGTGTTGCTAAGCAACCAAGAGTTCCAGTGTCACTTGTTTGTGATCAATTCAAGTCATTCATCAGCACCAGCTCAGGAATTTCAAGAGAATCTGCTCCTTGGGAAAGCCACGGGGACTTCCTGCCACACAATAACACTTTCTTTCCTCCCAGATAAACTTTGTAGATGTTCTTTTGATCTGTGTGGTATGTTAATTAATTATTCTTAACGTCCTGCTAATGGAAAAAGCTATAATTAACTAACTACAGCATTGTAACGCTTGCAAGATAAACTGAAGTAATTAGTAGTGTTTAAAGTAGTCCCTGCCCTCTCCCACTGGGGAAAGGAGAGGATCCTTTCCTATCACGGAAGGAACTGTCCACAACATCCTTTTATGTAATGAATAGATACCTTTTTGTTTCACTTTTCCTTCCAAATACAAATGATAAAGACTATTTTTATTGGCAAAGGAGATAGCTAAAAGTCAAGGCACTCGAGGTACACATCCATGTTGTGAATAATGCAACCTCTCATTCAAAAATTTAAAGGTTTATCTGTTGAGTTTCTTGGGATAAAGAAGTGGCCTGTTATATCTCATTCACTACGTTTAATTACTGAAGTAACACATACTAAATGCCCATAATAATTACACTCACTCACACTGAATTATATGTAATCAAAAGGTATATTGCTGAAGTCTCTCTATTTCAGCCTCATACAGAACTCGCTCCTATTTTGATCAAAATCAGTATTAAACAGGAAGAGTTTAGAGAACACAGTGGGTTAAAAGCTGTTAGATGTGGCAAAATTTCTGCTCCTGCATTGCTGACAGATGTATTTTTACTAAATATATTTAGTGATACATTCATATATACTGTGCAATATTTCTGAACAAACTCCATGACCTTCCGCAAACCTTAGCATCTTATCTTGCGTATATTATTTTAATGTCACATGGTCTGGTCTTGCAGTTCCTCTGTAAGCCACACTCAACTGACAGCAGATGCTCAGCCTGAACAAGAACCACAGAGTCTGAAAGAATGTCTAGATTTATAATGACCCATTGATAGAGGTGGGGTTTTGGCTTGGTTTTTTTGAAAGACAGAGAAAAATTAATTTAAAGCAGCAGACAAGTGCTAACAGAGCAGCAGTTCTCACTTAATACTTGGAATACCAGGAAGAGCCAAGCAGAGTCACAGGGGAAGCAACGGGCAAAGGATGACACGCACAGCTCCGATACGGCAGCACTGCACATGTGTCCACAAACGGTCAAAAGCTGCACATTCATTTAAAGAGCAGTTTCCTCCCCTCTTCTTTCCCCAGACCCGTGACTAAACTCATAAGATTTATTATTTATTGTTTATGGACCGGTATTTGGGGAGGTACACAGTACCTATTAAACTCTGTCACACCAAATGAGCCCTTGCCAAAGAAACAAAAATGCCACCTGTCAGGTCTCTCGCGAAATTTTCCAAAGCATATTCCAAGCAAAACTACTCCCAGGGAGTGCTGAGAAGGAATTTAATTGCTTTCTATTCGTTACGGTTGAATACCTCTATACTAGCCACCATACCGTTAGCCACTTTTACCCCAAAATAAAAAGCAAAGTATCCCTCGTCACGATAGATGAAAAGCCTATGTACGTTTACGGTGTCCAGCTGTTAGAAAACAGAACCTCCTCGCACCGTGAAAAGCCAAACCTTGCCGAGGTACTCTGACCACGAACACAAATGGATCACGCGCGGCACACAACACCGAGCTTTACAGATTCCTACAGCTCCCCTGCAGCGCAACGGAAAAAACCCAACGGAGACTTTTTCAATTATTGAAGCATTGAGGTAAAAGCACAAAAAAAATCCTCTCAAAATCATTAGGGAAGAAGAAACAAGTGTTGGTCACAGATGTAAACACTCGCGCTCGCAAACTCCAACCCGCCTGAACACACCCGCGGCGGAGACCCCCGGCCACGGCCCTGCCCCGACCCGCGGC
>NW_008655322.1:17237-36155 GCF_000695815.1 Acanthisitta chloris | reverse complement strand
AAAGGGACCTGGGGTTCCTGGTTGATGATAAGTTGAATATGCGTCAACAGTGTGTCCTGGGAGACAGGGTGGGCAACTGTGTCCTGTGATGCATCAGACACAGCATTGCCAGCCATTCAAGAGAGGTGATTGTCCCACACCTGCATACACCTTCCTCATGAGGGGAAGCAAAAGGGCAGGCACCAATCTCTTCTCTGGTGGCCATTTATAGGACCTGAATGAATGGCATGAAGCTGTTTCAGGGGAGGTTTAGGTTGGATATTAGGAAAATTTCCTTCACCCAGAGGGTGGTCAGGCACTGAAGCAGGATCCCTAGGGAAGTGATCACAGCACCGAAATTGCCAGAGTTCCAGAACTGTTTGGATAACAGTCTCTAGCACATAGTGAGATTCTTGGGATTGTCCTTTGGAGGACCAGGAGCTGGACTTGATTTGTGGTGTGGGTCCCATTCAACCCAGGATATTCTATGATTCTATGATTCCTTGACCTGTCTACTTAAAATCTAGATTGAGCACACAAATACAAAATAAACCAAATTTGATAGTGATCTGTTGTTGGAAAACACCATTTTGGCAAAAGTAACTAAGGCAAAGCACAAGGCAAGACTACACAAATTCAGACAAAACAAGCCTAATAAGCCTTGCTCCTGAGGCTCTAGGATATTCTATGATTCTATGATTCCTTGACCTGTCTACTTAAAATCTAGATTGAGCACACAAATACAAAATAAACCAAATTTGATAGTGATCTGTTGTTGGAAAACACCATTTTGGCAAAAGTAACTAAGGCAAAGCACAAGGCAAGACTACACAAATTCAGACAAAACAAGCCTAATAAGCCTTGCTCCTGAGGCTCTACAAACTCAGTACAAAGTCTCTCACCAACAATGGTAATACTGTGTTTACTGAGTGCAGTGCTGCAAAGTGATATTCATATTAACTCCATAAACTTTTTTTATTAGATTGAAGTTTCAAGAGGACAGTAACAAAAATTACAGTCTACAGTTTTAAATTTTTTATGGCTTCTGCAACAGATGTGAGAAATCTTTGGAAAACCCCTTCTATTAGATGGAAGAAGGGAAAACCTGGAGTCACATAACCCAATACATCTGACCTGACAAGGGCATTTCCCACTACTATCCCATGGTCAATTCTTCCTGGTACAGAATTTCTTCTCTGGACAGCAATTCATCTGCATATGATTGCCTGCAGCAATTTTTTTCCAGGTTTTTGCCTAGAGGTTTCTTTTCATGAGAAACTTTTTTCATGTGGATGTAGCCTCAGGGACATTGAGGACAAATTTATTAAGGCTCCTAAAGCTTTCAGATAGTATAATAAGAAAGACCAGATAAACGTTTTACCAAACAATGCACACAGGATATAGCAGACCTATGGAATGAACTTTCAGGAATATACGTGTGAGAGACAGAACTTGTGTTTTCTTGAAATGCTCAGCGTTAAAATTTGCTACTTTATAAACCGTTCTGTAGACTGACAATTCAGTAGCTAAGTGCTTTGGGGAGACCATCATACCTAACCAGTGAATCATTTATTTAAAAATGATTTCTTCCTCTTGAGCAGCTGCAACTTTCATTGATCTGAGACTCTCCATCAGACAGTGAGATAAACCTATATTCATTATGTGTTACTCTAAAGTCTGTTGAAGTCAGTGAGTCTCTTGACTTCTTTGGGCTTTGGAATAGCTTCTCTAGAAGCTGTCCAGAGACACTGTTTCTAACTTTTTGCCTGTATCATCAACAAGAAAGAGAGAATCACTGAGAAACTTCTCATTTTCTTGTTGTACACAAATCCAGCTGAGACATAATATGCCTGGGGAATACTGGAGACAGAAGTGGACATGAAAACATGTACATCTCAAGAGACAGAGGCAGAACAAGGTGTGGAGGACCAGATAGAGGGATATTATGTCTCAAATATTCTGACTCTGATGGCAGGCAAGAAGTTACTGAAGCAGAGGCTCCTGCAGACATGGGGCAGTATTATTCTGAGCCAAATTCCTGCCTCACTTGGAGACTTCTGCTCAGCCAGCCCCTTCCCTCACCCCCCAGCTCATTTCCTGGAGGAGGGCTGCTGTGCATGCAGGAACATAATGGCGCAAAAAATCTAGTTTACATAAGAGGCTGCACCAGCTTAACTAGAAAAGGGAGTAGATCAGGCCCTCTCTCTCTCTTTTACCCTTTCTCTCTCTTTCCACTCTATGTCTTTCATTCTCATGCTTTGCCCCAGCCCTAGAACATCCACGTGACAGGACCAACACGGGCTCTAAGTACTGGAGATATTCTGTGTTAGCTCTCTCCCTTTTCTGTCTTTATCTCTCTCTCTCCCTGTGCTTTCCTTGAGCAAATTGTGGCTATGATACATTATATTCGTACTCTTTACTGAGCTTTGTTGTAGGAGTGGGGAGATTATGAAAACTGGCATTTGTTAGCCAGAATCTTTGGTTGTGTATTGTGGCTTGTGAGTCAGCACCTTGAAGAGATTTGTTGTGGGAATTAAGAACTTGCTGTGCTATACTTTGTTGTATAAATTAAGGGCTTGTTGTCCTTTAATCCTGTGGAGTTCCACTATATAAATTTAAGAGCTTGTTTGCTAACAATTTTCAAAGGAAATGACTACTGGATGTTAATCTAGTTGAATAACAAAGGGCATTTAGAGGTTATCACAGCAAGATGAGGAAATATTAGAGAGGAAATTTTTTTTAAATAAAAAAAATTGATCCTGGAGCTGATGCAGGTTATCAAAGGTTATAACACTTTGGAAATCAAGCAGATAGATTCATGCTATGGTGCAGAATGAATGGGTAAGGGCCATGATAGAAAATTTACTTTCATGAAAAAGAAAGATCTATGGGCTTAGGTGTATAGATAATGTTTAACCTCATAAACCTTGAAAGAATATTTTGGAATCTAATTTCCCATCTGCTTTGTATCCATAGGATGTTTCAAGAGGTTATTTGGAGCTGATCATTGTTCTTTAAAATTAAACTTCTGTTTTCAACATTAAATGTCATCATTGGACAGGACAGACTTTCTCAGGTCTTAAATAGCTGGTGGTTGAAGTCTAAAATGTTTCCAGGCATGGAAGAAATTAATCCTCTGACCTACTTTATAACTTCCCAGTCACTCTGCTCATGGATCTCAATTGACACAAATAAGAAGAAAGAAGTTTTTTCTAAGTTTTGTGGAATAACATATGTTCTGCTGGCTTGGACTTAGCAGACGTTAATAACAAAAAAAGAAGAAGATATCTAACATATTAGATGCTTATTATTCTTGGAACTGTAAGATCCAGCTATATTAACTCCTCCTGGTGACCACTACTAATTATGTTATTACCTAATTCCATTAGAATCAACCTGGTTGGAAGAGACCTTAAAGATCATCGAGTCCAACCCTACCATCATTAAAATATTCTCCATTAGCACCACAGAAGCTACTCCCACCTGGCATTTTCAGATAAACAGGTTTTTGAACTGTTTGTTTAAGTTAATTAATAATAAGCTATTCAGAGCTGTTTCAGTTTTAATTTGAGTTGTTCGTATCTAATCCTTACTAAACTCAATAAAAGATGGATTTGTAATTAAAAAAAATAAGGCTTTCAAAATTGCAACCTCCATGAAGAAATATCAGTACAATTAGGTTAAATTCTGAATCTTCTGTGATATTTGAAGTGTTCTGAATTTGTAAGTGTTAAAACAGTGCAAGGAGGAAGATAGCACAGGAAAAAGTGGCTCTGAACTTCTCTGATCTTATGTAGGGATGACTGAGGAGGAGGTAGAAAACATCAATTAAAACCCATATATTCTGAGGTTAGACAGATCAAATAAAATGAAATCAAGTGATACTTCAAATAGAGATGCTATGGGTTATGAGCGCTGGGTAAATCACTTTTGTTTAATAACTGCTTGGGAGACAAGAGAGGCCCCACTCCTAGCTTTTTTAGATTGTTAGATTGGGGGTTTTTTTTTATTTTGATCAGCTATTCAATCATGTAGTTAGCTTGTATGAGAAACACTTTTATGTTGCACCAATTGATTTATTCATAATCATTTGTTCGTATCTTAATATTCTTAAAAATACTGCAATGTGTGAGATCTGAAGGAATTAATTTTTTGCCCTGGACAGTTATGCACTGAAACATGCAAGACCCTTCCTCATATTTCATAATTCTGTTGCATATATTCCCAAATATTCTCAAGCTATGTGTAAATATAATTAAAATACTCTTGTTATGTGTATCCAAACAAAGGGTTTACAAATATTTTGCATTTAGTACTCAGTAATTATTAAAAGATTATGTATTTGGTGCTGCTATTATGCTGCTATTCATAACTGAATATTGTTATCTAAATTCAGTTTGTTTTAGAAGCTCTAAGTTTAATGATATTATTAACTTTGGACAAAAGTTCTCTATTTAGCACCTGAAGCAAAATATCTCCATAGTTTAAGGTTCTCAACTCCCATGCAGATGGCTTACTTCATGTATTTTTAAATTGTCAGAAGTTTGAGTGAACAATTCAATATGGGATATCATATTTAAGCAGGAAAAAAAGGCTGACGATGAGTTGCCGACTTTGAATTCACTTAATCTGAGGTTGTCCAGGTTTTAAATTCAATTGATACTTATATATACTTGATCAAAACATATACCTGGGAATGCAGGATTGAGAATGCATGGGAGATTTGGATCATCTGAAGTACCCTTTGGTCTATCTCCCTCCATCGGCTGAGAGAGGAAGTAAATAGTGACCATAATTCCAGACTAAGTCTTTCAATCAGATATTTTAAATTATCAGATGAATAAATGGAAGTAATGTTTTGAGAGACATGCTTGGCTACAAGGGAGGGCAGTTTGTTAAGCTTTCTTGTTAGGAGGCAGAAATTAGTTTTGGTACGTAGTATACAAGCATTCTCAATTTTCATCACAAAGATATCACTGTTATGATAAACAGACCTGATATATGGATAGAAATCCAGACAGCTGTTTAGCTTTCACAGGTATGAGGCCTTCAATATGAGCTGAATTGTCTTCCACATCTTCATAGAAGGTCTTTTCAGATTCATCATTTTTATTCCAATCAGAATTCATTTAACCTAACTTTAGCCATATGAAAAATGTTTAGATACATATATAGTTGTGATTTAACCTCATCTGGCAAGTCAGCCCCACATAGCCTCTCACGCACTCCCCTCTCATGCTCAGAGGAGAGAATTGGAAGAGTTAAAGTGAGAAAACTTGTAGGTTGAGATAAAGGCAGTTTAGCAGGTAAAGCAAAAGCTGCACTCGCAAGCAAAGCAAAACAGGAAATTTACTCACTCTTCTCCATGGGGAGGCAGGTGTTCAACCATTCCTGAAAGAGCAGGGCCCCATCACACATAACGGCCACTTGGGAAGACAAACAGGATCATTCTGATGCCATACAGTATGGATCATCTCTTTGACCAGTTTGGGACAACATTCCCAGATGCTTCTCCTCCCAACTACTTGTGCCCCCCCAACCTCCTCACTGAGAGGGCAATACGAAAAGCTGCTTAACCTCTTAATCTCTTTACTTCTGCTTAATAGCAACTAAAACATGAGTGCATTATCAACATTGTTATAATTCTAAATCCAAACTACAGTGTAGGGGATTGAGACACAGACTCCACAAGCAAGGTGCAAGAGGAGACCTTTATTGTTTTGACTGTGTTACATATATACTAGATTTGATACAACCACGCACATCTTCTGTTCTTGTTATTGGAGCATAGCATATAACACTCATACAATACCTTCAAATCATTGGTCTAAATCATGCAAGCATGCACATCCTAAGTTTATACGCTTTGCCAAATTTACAACCCCTCACATCCTCTTTTAACCACCCAAGTTCCCCATTCCATGTCCTGTTTATTTCTATCCATGTCTTCAAGGGCATAGACCTGGCTTCTTTCTTGTTATTGGAGCATAGCATATAACACTCATACAATACCTTCAAATCATTGGTCTAAATCATGCAAGCATGCACATCCTAAGTTTATACGCTTTGCCAAATTTACAACCCCTCACATCCTCTTTTAACCACCCAAGTTCCCCATTCCATGTCCTGTTTATTTCTATCCATGTCTTCAAGGGCATAGACCTGGCTTCTCTGAACCCTCCATACGCTTTGCCAAATTTACAACCCCTCACATCCTCTTTTAACCACCCAAGTTCCCCATTCCATGTCCTGTTTATTTCTATCCATGTCTTCAAGGGCATAGACCTGGCTTCTCAAGGTTGAACCCTCCATGAGGCCCAAGGGTTAGGTTTGCCTCTGATAAGGCAGGGTTAGAATTGACTCTCACGCCTCAGAACTATTCCAGCTACTGGGAAGAAAATAATTCTATCCCACCTGAAACCAGAACACTGGTTTCCCTCTGTAGTTAGTGGACACGGAGAACTATTTCTAGGGTACAAATAATCAAGCTTGAGACAATTTGTTCACTTGTGTTACCTATCTGTCAGGCGCATGTGTGATTCTTGGGGATGTCCTGTGCAGGGCCAAGAGTTGGACTTGATGACCCTGGTGGGTCCCTTCCAACTCTGAATATCCTGTGATTCTGTGATCTCTAGAAAACTTATTACATAATTTATTTAAATGGGAAAAAAAATGGACTCATTTTCAAAAATTTATAAAGCCAAATAAACTTCCATTCAGTTAACATGGCCACTTATTAAGAGATGTAAAAAACTGCAGCTTTTAAATAATGAAGATGAAACAGGTCTGGTATGGAGTTACTTGTGATACTAAGAATCTGATTTGAAAGTCCATTACATTTACACATAAACCCACATTGTATTAGAACTTCTTCATGAAAACCCATTTATCTGTCTCTTGTTATTTCCTCTTATTTCTTACACTTCAGATTCCCAAGGGCAAGATTGCCATTTATCTTACAACAATTCACTTGTGATTTAAAACTTCGCACAGTGTCAGCAACAAAATAATGATAACACAAGAAATCAATATTTGAAATTTTCTCTGGTATTGTTTCCCTTCCTTTGTTTCTTGCAACTGAAACTAAATCTGCATGTTTATATATGATAATTTATTCATATCTCATGAATTTGCAATCTGTTAAATAGCCTGTACTCCTTCATTTTATTATGAAAATGACAAAGGCTCTGAATATAGTTGTAAAGGACTAGTGTGACAGAAGGGAAACATTTCCATAGCCTAGGTAGGGAGGTAGTATTATAGTGATAAACTGCCAGTTTCACAATTTCTCTGGCAAACTACAATACTGATACTACACCACCATTCAGTAGGTCTCTGACACAATGACTGCATTATCAACTGATGGAAGAAGCAGCTATTATCATTCCATGTTGCTGCTTTTGACAAGGGGCAGTTATAATTTTGCTTTGTGTGTGTGTTTCACCTGAACTATTTCTGATAGCACTCACCTGTATGCAGCAGGGCTGAGAGCCAGGCAAGGACATCCTGCCCCCGTCCATGGCATGTCATAATGGCAGACCATAGGAAATGCTTTAATATTTATAGAAAGGGAACAAAAAAAATCAAAGCGTCTCTGTCTGCCTCTCAATTTATTCCACTTCTTGAAAATTTAATTTTGGAACAATCCTGTACTGGTTACAGAGAGAGAGGAACACACATTTATGATCCTCAGTTGTAATTGAGAAACTTCACACTAATTTTAATTCAGTGAGTTTGTGATTCCCTCTCCCTTTTTAAAATTGAACACTTTTTCTCCTAATAATAAGCCATTTAGTAAATGCTTTCTCCTCATTAAATATATCTGTCTGTTTCTTATTTAGGAGGTAAAAGGATACACTTTTTCTCCTAAAGTCCAATGCTGACCTGAGGAGAACCAGGTTATCAGAGTCCATATGTATGCAGTGCCACCTGCACATATGAAACCATCTCAGAGCTTCATGGTAATTTGTATTTCCCCTCTCCACACCAAGAAGTACAGAATGACCAAGAGGTGTGCAATTTGTTAGTATGCTGGATACTTTCTCTATCTCCCTATTCACTTCTGTGTTCTCTGCAGAAGAGGCTGGATTTGAAATGTCTCTTGCAGGTAAATGGAATTAATACAATTCCCAGTATGAGATGTCTGAGGCATCATCTAACAGCTAAACTCTGCCATGTGTCTGAGCACTTCCAAATGCTATTTTTTGTAAACTAATCTGTCACGCTGTTGAGACTTTGACCTCTTTGTGCTCTCTGGGATCTAAGTGGCTAATGAATCTCCAAAACTCTTAAGGTGGGTAAATAGTCACCTGTAGACAGCTGTGCTGCCATAACAAGCAATGTGATATTTCCTGCAAGGAATGACTTGCCCACTGAGTCAACAGATTGAGGTTTTAGAAATTGGGTTCAAGTCCTTTGCCCCATCTAGGTGTCAGTGGGTCCCCTTCTACCATGTGTCTAATCAGTGGTAAATTCTGCAAAACAGGAACTGTCTCTTGCCATGTGATAGCTTCAGTATGTGGAATAAAAGGCTCTCAAAAAATGATGAGTTTTTTTTATCGTAAGAAAATGGGACACGTGTGCTCTAACTATAAGTAAGTAAAGCAGAGCAGACAGGCATCGAAGCATCTCTGCCTCTAAATGTGGTTATTTCCTCAAACTTAGATAAAGACGCACAATGCTTGTACTGCATCTTGTAATGCCAGCTCCTATATCCCTTTGTAGTTTTTTATGGGAAGGGACTGGGCTAAACAGGATGTGCCACATACATGTTCCTGGTTGCCATATAGAGTGGAAAATTTCCTATGACTTGGAGTATCAGAAAATAACCTGGAGAGGTAGGCAGAGTTGTGGTAGGGAGCAGGAATTACACAAGGGAAGGCAGTACAAGCTGTTGCCAAGACCCTGCTCGGGGTTTGTTTCCATAAAGGACCTCACAGATTTTGAGAAAAAATCTGCATATAGTCATATATTTTAACTATGTATAGCACCTGGTTACATGAACCCTGCTTTGAATTTCCTATCATCACATGAATAAGTATTTCATAAGGATGCTGTAAGCAGCAATTCAAACCTATATGGCTTCTGGAGTATAAGCGTGGTTCGTTTCCTATTTAAGGACTCAAGCTCAGTGTTCTCTAACATTGCTAGCTTTAGTCACCAATGGTCAATTCTTCCTGAAAATAGACTGTTTGTTATTTTGGAAGGATAATAAAAAAAAGAAACCAGTGCCACAGCTTCCATAATGATTTACTTCTTTGTTACTTACATATCAACAGAATGGGTTTTTCCTAAACAGAGTATTACAAATACATCAAATCATCACTATGATTCTGCACACATACTTGATACCCCTGGGCAATAGTCATTTAATTTGTTTACCACATGAAATTGCTTTGTTTTCTCTACCTTTTTCTTGATTTAAGTCAGTAAACATGCCAAAAATTAGTGTTGAAGCAACCTTATTTTAATTCACAAAGCCAGGCAGTGGCAGAAAGGGTTTAAAAAAGTTAAGAGCCAGTTAATTGTATTGCTCACTTTCTTGCTGTAGTGATAAACTGTAATACTTCATGAAAGTTGCTTTAGCTATGTAGTAAACCAGCAATATCATATTTGCCAGACTGGTTATGCATTTTCTCCACTGGAGAAAACGTTTGAAATTACCCTGACCAAATTCAGCAAAATTAACAAAAAAACAAATTAAAGCATTGATAAGAATGATAACTCATAACAGTTTAGATAAAATAAGCTTGATGAGCCCAGTTAAGTTTAGTAAGTTGGAATCCACTTCAGAAAACCATTGCATGTTTGACACCTTTGACAGCATATGCTTCAAAGAGAGACTTGAGATTGAGCATGGGAAGTGTACAAGCTTCTCAAAACAGTGTTCTCTAGTGAAAGTCTGACATGTTCTGCTGAACTCAAAACCAGCATCTACCACATTGTATCTTATGTTAGAAGCAGACAGTGATTTAAAATTTAGAAACATATTGGTACCATTACTATAAATTATTAATAGTATAATTCTGGGATTATTATCTGCTCGCTGAGGAGAAAAAATGCTGACAGCTGTTCACCTGTAAGTGATGATCTTATCTATACGCATGCTTGGGACTCCAGGGTCAGTGAAGGTGTTGAGTGCCTAACTTTGCTTCCTGTAACAATGAGTCAAAACAAAGAGATAAATCTCTTGGTATGATTTATCGCAAGAATATGACAAAATACTAATGATACAAGTCTACATCTTTCATTTTATTTTAATTTAGGATCAGGAAATCACTGTGATTATTTTAGAAACAGATTGTCTAGTGTGCAGAAAGAATGGCCAAGAGGTTAGTGACAAAAAATTGTAGTGGTGAAAGACCATCCATTTCTTGAAAGGGCTTGTATATCACTTCTCTTTCTTTTTTACTATGTTCAGGATAGAGATTCATTTGGTCCCAAACACTGTTAGATTATTTTTATCACTGTTGTTCAATTCAAGTGTCAACTGATGGTTTGCTTAGAGTTATTACTGGCTTATTGCTAGTATGAGAAAAAACAGCAACAATACTAATAACAGCAGCAGTAGTAGTTTAATATAGTTTATTCACAGATTTTCTGTCCAAGCCTATTTGCATGAAAAACTCTATTGACCACACAGCACAACATTTTATCACAGTTCTTCTGTTAGAGAGGCCTCAGCAGGCTGGAGAATTGGACCTATGAGAATCTAGGGAATTTCAGCAAAAAGTAGTAAAAACTGTCCCTGCATTTGGGAAGAAACAACTCAAGGTACTAGCACACCAGCTGGAGGTGAAGCATCTGTAAAGGAGGTTGGCAGAAAAGGTCTCAGGGGTTCTGGTGGACTGCAAGGTGACCACAAACCAGCAACATGCACTCATGACAAAAGAAAGTAAACAGCCTCTTGGGAATGCATTAGGCACAGCATTGCCACTATATGAGGCAGGTCATCCTTCCTCTCTGCTCAGCAGAGGTGTGGTGCAGCTAGAGTGATGTGTTGAACACAGGGTTCTCCAGTACTGGAGAAATGGATGCATTGGATGAAGTCACAATGAAAAAGACAAAAAGGTGAAGGGACTGCAGCCTCCGGTGCATGAGAAGTGGCTGTGAGAGCTGGGACTGTTCAGCCTGGAGTAAAGAAAGCTCTGCAGGATCTTATCCATGTGGATCATATTGGGGCACTAAAAATGTGGAGGCAGACTTTTCAGTGATGCTCAGTGACAGGAAAAGTAAAAGTGGCAAACTGAAAGGCAGAAAATTGTATTTAAACATCAAAAAACAGATTGGGGTGCTTTTTTCTTACTGTGAGGATTGTCAAATGCTGGCACAGGCTGTCCAGGGAGGTTGTAGAATCTCCATCCTTGAAGTTATACAAATCATGACTGAATGCAGCCCTGAGCAACCTGCTTAAGCTGACCATGCTTGAGCAGAGATTTGTACTAGACGGTCTTCAGTGATGTTTCTATCAGAATCATAGAATGCCCTGAGTTGGAAGGGACCCACTAGTATCATCATAGTCTAACTCCTGGCCTGACACAGGACAATCCCAAGAATCACACCATGTGCCTGAAAGCATTGGTTAGCCTCAGCCATTGTTGGAATTCAAACTTATATTTACAGATGCTCTGTCCTGTTGATTTTACTGAGGGGAAACTGTACATGAAGAAATATGAAGTTGAAAAGTATATAGTTAAGTAATATTTGTCCTTTTTTCTGGTTACAGCATGGATTTTGAGGGAGCATGGGGGATAGCAAGTAGCCAAGAAGTCCTAGAGTCCTCACGCTGACAGTCCTGCCACCTTGATCAGCTGCCCCATTTTGAGGAAAAGGAAAAAAAAAAGCCCAAACAAAAACAGGAAAACAAATCAACATCAGGAAAGTCATGTGGGTAATTTTTTGTTGTTTTCCTTTCTTTGGTTATTTTTTTGCATGATTTGTATTTAAGTTTTTATGACAAAAGTATTTAGAAAAGCACAGTCAGGGAAAAGTACACTTGGGACATTAAGGGAAGGATTCAGTTGCCTGAGTGTATGCTGCTGTTTTAAACGGGGGAAATATTTCACTCATCTCTTGCTGCCACTCCAGCAGAGCCTGGGTGTCCGATGATCCTATTTTAAATCTGTTACAGCTATGCTGTGGTGTAGGTAGTAGAAGACAAACACTAATCTCTGATCCAATATTAGGCATAAAAGTGGTGAAATCACATGCAGAGCAGGAAAAGAAAGGTCTTCTTCCTTCTTCTCCATCTTGTGGACCAGATTTGGTATGGGAGTGCAGCAAAGGTTTTCTCCTTACTTTTCAATTATCAGAATGGGCATAATGACACCTTCCTCACAGTCATTGCATAAATATGTTATGTATAGATCCACTTTAACTTCTTTGTTAGATGTTTTAGTGGCACGTTTTCACGGTGTTTGTTAAATGGGTCTTAGAGCACACTGGAGAAAAAAAATTTCTTCTCTAAAATGACCATTAAGAAGAAATGCAAAGAAAAATGAGAGAGGTATCAACTTCCAGGCTAACTAAAAATGTTTTACTAAAAATAAAAATTCTTGTGCAAAAAATGTGAGGATGCACAAAACAAAAAATACATTGCAATCAGAGCATCACAACGTGTTGTCATAACCCACCTGTAAGTGGTGTCATGGTCATTATTAGTTCTAGTCAGGCTGAACAAATACGCCACTCCGTGTGACAAGGAACTTCAGGTTTTCTTGTACAGTTGCTACTACTCCAGGAACCAAATCAATATTTAGAGTCGAAAGGTGTTAGCAAACAAGCTCTTAAATTTATACAATTGACTTCCACAAGAGTGGAGGATAAGAAGCCCTTAATTTGTACAATAGAGTACAGTAACATCTCAATTCCCATTACAAACCTCTTTCAGGTGCTGGCTCACAAGCCACAACATCACTTTTCCAATCTCAGTTTTCCTACAACAAACTTCAGTAAAGAGTACAAGGGTAAACTATGATAGCCATGCCTCTCCCAAGGAACGCACAGGGGGAGAGATAGATAAAAACAGAAAAGGGAGAGAGCTAACACAGAATATCATCAGTCCTTACATCCTGTGTTGGTCCTGTCACATGGATGATCCAGAGCTGTGGAAAAGCGTGAGTGTGAAAGACAAAGCAAGGAAGGAGAAAGAGTGGGTAAAAGAGACAGTGAGGGGGCCTGATCTGCTCCCTTTTCTAGTTAACTCGGTGCAATCTCTTATTTAAACTAGATTTTTTGCACCATTATGCTCATGTATGCACAGCAGCCCTTCAAACTCTCCTCCAGGAAGTGAGTCGGGGGTAGGAGAACCTGAGCAGGAGGTTCCAGGTAAAGCAGGAATTTGGCTCAGAACAACACTGCCCCACCTCTGCAGGGCCCTCTGCTCCAATCACATCTTACCCACCATCAGAGTCACAATGTTTAAGACAGAATATGCTTATGTCTCGTCCTCCACACATATTTCCTATGGTGAAAGTTTGAGAGTGTTCGGGTTGTTTAGCCTGGAGAAGTGAAAGCTTTGGTGAGACCTTGTAGCAGCCTTTCAATACTTAAAACTTAAAAGAAGAATGGGTAGAAATCTTTTAGCAAGGCCTGTAGTGATAGGACAGGGGCAATGGTATCAAACTAATATTGGATATAAGAAAGAAATTCTTGACTGTGATGGTGTTGGAGCACTGACACACATTGCTCAGAGAAGTTGTGGATGCCCCATCTGTTAAAGTGTTCAAGGCCAGATTGGGTGGGGGTCTGAGCAACCTTGTCCAGTGGAAGGTGTCCCTGCCCATGGCAGGGGAGGTTGGAACTAAGAGATCTTTAAGGTCCCATCCAACCTGAATCATTCTCTGATTCTATGAAGCCCTAGCAAAATGTACCATAATATGTGTATTTTTTCCAAACACATACAGGATTTTTATGTGATAAAATATTACAACTGCTACTAGACCACAGAAACATTGAGAATTGGTTGTGTTATGCTATAGATTAGGGAGTTCATTGTTTAGGATAGTGCTTAAAATACATCTCTGGCCTTTCTGTTGTATGAATCCCTTTTGGAGAGGTGCTATCCCGGAACTGAAAAAGGCAGAATGAAATGATGTTGCTATCACAGTGTGCTTGAGATAGCACAGTTCACTGGTACAGATACTACACACTCCTGCATTTCCCTTTTAAGGCAGAGAACTGTGCATGGCCATAGAGGCACAACAACGCCAAATGTCAACTTTTAAAACCTAGTGGTTACTTTAATTGCCCCTTTCCATCAATTTGAAATGTTGCAATGGTAGGAAAGCTGTGGAGGTTGCTGTCACTCAGGTTCTCTGAGTCTACAGTTCTGCCAGAAAAAAAAAAAAATAATATGAAAACAAATTTAAAAGAAAAGACAAAACCAAAACTGTCCACAGGCTTGTGACAAGCTTGTAAGAATGAATGTAAAAGGAAGGTAAAAGAGGAGCAAGAAGTTTTGACTCCATTACAGATTTGAGGTTTTGCCTGAAAGTTTCATGAGGCAGCAGTGAGTGTTTTACAAGAGACAGGATGCTCAGCAGCAGTTACAGTATGATGGACTCTAGCATTTTATAAAACCGTAAAACATGTCAGTAGCTTTAACAAGTAGGAATGCTTTGACCTCATGAGTTTCCTGTTCAATTTAGCCATAGCAACTGTTCAATTCACACAATTAATTTTTGCATTCAGTCAAGGGAGGAAGAGAGGGAAAACGGTGACAGGAAATGTCACTTTAAAACCAAGACAGCTATTTTTAATTTTTTTTTCTGCTCTAGCCATTATCAGAGAGCCCCCTCCCCATTCTACATTGTATGTGAGATATTTTCACTGCTATAATTTTCATTTGGCATCTATATTTGCAGGCATCTTGGTCTGTAAATATGTGTTGATGGAGTAATTCCAATGGAGTCTGATCCTTTGGATAATCATAAGGTTATTTTGCAGACATTTTATTTTAAATTTGCTAGCTCTAACACAGAATCCACATTAGCATGGTTGGTTTATTATTAATTTCATTTGAAGGATAATCCTGCTAATATGTGTTATTTAGGGATCACTGCTTTTTTTCCAGAGAAAAAGAAAATGTCACTTAGAGAACTTGTACATCCAAAAAAGCAGGAGCAGATACATGAGGGACTTAAGCAATACTTGGGGGATGATTCTTGCTCACTGTTAGTAGAAAGGTGCCAGTTTCAGCGAGCAGTACAAAGCAGAGTCGTTTCCTTTCCTCAGATTGATACAAACCAAATGAGACATTATGAAAACAAAAGAATACTCATTTCCTGTCATGTTACATCTACATTTCCATGTGAGGAGACACACAAACTCCCCTTGAGAGACTTGAAGACAAAGGATATGATAAATTGCCTATTGGTCAAACAGCAATGTGTGTTGCCAAGGCAGGTCCAGCCTGTGTACAGAGATTCACATATGTTCAGCTGTATGAAAGAACATTCGGATCTCACCCACAGATCAAAAAAAGATTTACCAGCAAGGCCTTCTGCCCTGGCACAACAGGATACCACACATTTGTTCCAAATTTGTCCCATTTACAAGACCAGTTATTAGTCATGTATTGGTACTCCATTGCACTCCTACTGCATTTTTCTTTCTGGGATATTCTAGGTATAAGCAGAGAAATTCAGCTCTGGAATCCCCTTCCCTGGAATGTTGTAGACACAAAAAGCTGACAAGGGATCAAGAGGAGATAGGACAAGTTTGCAAGAAGAAAATTCAAACTCATGCACTAAATTCATGGAAAGAATTCCTGTCTCAAAAAGATTCTTTATCCTGTTAGGAAGCATCTGGGAGAGAGATTAGAGGTGGAATCGTGCTTGCTCTGACATTGCAATTCTTACTTGGCATCCAGCTTTGACTGCTGTTGGAGACATTGGAAAGATCTTTTTTACTCATTATAGCTGGTCTTACATTTTTATCCTCTTTGAGATCCTTAAATATGCTCTTTCCAAGTATCACTTTCCTTCCCCTAAGTAGCAGCTGGGGGTAGATAGAGTGTGGAGACACCCCAGAGATTGCTTCAGGTGTCATGACAGGGAAGAGGAATTAACAATGGGAAAAAATAAGATTCAGATATGTCACAAGCCTAGGAAAAGTGTGAAACACTTTAGAGTGGAGAGGCAGATAGACCCTGCAACTGAGCACAAATTCTAAAATGAAAGAGAATCATTTGAATGTCAAATGTCAGGCTCATACTTCCAGACTTGCTTATATTATTGTTTCCCAAACCATTCATAAATATATATCTTTTGTCTTGAAGGGTTCTCATAACTCAGTGAGATAGATTGGAAGATCATAAATGCTCAGAAGATGGGGATGTATCTCCCTGTTTGTTCATACAGAAGTTAGCAATGCGTATCATTTCTCAATGTGAACAATTCCTAGTATACACATTATTGCATCTTTTTTTACATGCTCTCCTGTCACCCTTGCAGGTATTTTTCTCTCAGAAAACCAACACCTTCCGTATCCCACACTGTAAGACAACACAATAGCCAAAATAACTCTTAATAAATTTCTCTTTCTCTTTTATGTGAATATGGATGCTAAAATTCAGTTTATTGCTCATGTATGGGTCTCCATCTCTACAAGAAAGTGAGTCTTGAGGCTAGATTACATTTCTTCAAATATATGTAAATGGTAGCTAGATTACATTTCTTCAAATACATGTAGATGGTAGCTAAAGGTGATGTTGACTCCAGCATTCACTCAGTCACAGCAGGAAAACATTTTTTCCCTGTCTTGGGTTAAAATGCCTTACCTGGTTGTCTTCATTCCAATTCAATTTTTTCAGAATACATCACAGCACTTACTTTACAGATGGGGAAATTAGGTCTCGAAGGATATAATGGCTGTATTCCGAGGAAATAAATTTTTCTGTGTCACATACCTTCCACAAACTCTCTGGAAGAGGTATCTGAAGCTCCAAGAATTCTACATTGACTAACATAGGGACTTGACTGGAATTTAGACTGTCTGGGCGTATTCCAGGCCACTTCCTCAAAGTCATGAGAGGAATCCAAAATACAGTTTGCCGAGACATATGTTTTTATCAAATAGGAATTTCAGGAAAATATTTTCCATTTAAAAACCTAAAGCTTTTTCTGAATATTATAGGTATTGCATGGATTTGATAGTGTAAATTTATTTTCATATTGGTCCTAGATATTTTCTAGATCCATAGAAATCACTTTTTTGACATTTCTCCCTTTCTTTTTCCTGATACCTCTTTTCCTATAGGACTCATTGTGTTGTGCCTGTCTTGTGTCCATTTTCAGACAGCAGATATGCATACAGATCCTAGTCATGGAAGTTTTTCCTTTTAGGTTTACAAAGAAAAAAATAAGCAACATGTAATTAGTTTCGTACTGTTCTTCCTTTCATCTGAGACTCACATCACCTAACTTAGCCATATAAAAATTAGCAATTTAATTAAGGTAGTCACCTAAATTTCCTCTACTGAAAGGCAAGAAAAAGGGTTCTTCAGAGAATGATTCATCACACACATTTCAAACATCTGTTTTAGGATGGGATAAATTCCTTTCTGGTGATACCATGGTCTTCCCCATGACTGTGGAGACAGTATAAATAATGGGCTATGACTAGAAGCACATAGTTTTAATGGGTTATAGACAAGATAAATATAAGACACTTTTTTGAGGATGTTTTTTCTTCATTGTGTTAAGTGCTGTATGAGCATACTGGAAAATGAAGCTTGATTGATGCAAAATGGCACAAAGAGTGCTAATTGTTTGGACAGGAAACATTGGTGATATTGCGCACGTGTGTCATTCAGGAATAGACAAATTTTGTATTCTGAATTTCTAAGACCCAAGAAAAAAAGTCATAAAAATTTCAACTGAGGTTTAAAAGAAGCTTCATTCTTTTGTTGTTCTTTATGGACAGGAAAGGAAGTAATAATTGGAAGGGTAGGAAATGCTATGAGTCTTTTCTCATCTTTAGTTACTTTGTTCTTTAAAATCCAAAACTCTCTCTCAAAGTCTTAGTGACACTCTGAAGGCCCCAGGTTCCACATGGACTTCCATGTAACATTATTAACAAAGGAGAAGTCCATGATTTGATTCGATACAGGCATCCTGACATTTGGAGTTAGATATGTATGTCTGTCATGCAAGTTTATACATATACACAGATAGCAGCATTTCAGAAAAAAATAGGTTGCACACCATGAAAACAATAGGGGATAAAAAAATGATAACAGTCATGTGAAGCACTAATTAATGTTAAGTCAATGCTGGCCTGTAGGAAATGTCAATTTCCACCAGATAAATCAAGGTTGCTTCTTGGGTTTGAACACATCATGTTCTGAATTCAGTAAGATGCCAGGCTGCTTATTTTGCCTGTCATTTATGTACAGCATTTTTCATGTGGT
Organism: Acanthisitta chloris; assembly: GCF_000695815.1. Classification (NCBI taxonomy): domain Eukaryota; kingdom Metazoa; phylum Chordata; class Aves; order Passeriformes; family Acanthisittidae; genus Acanthisitta; species Acanthisitta chloris. The sequence continues at coordinate 17,764 of NW_008655322.1, read as the reverse complement.
TTTAGAATCAGGTGCCAAAGTTGTCTGGTTCCCTGACTTTATTCTACTGTTAATAATGCATTAGCCTAGCAAAATATTTCCTTTTGTTATTACTCTTGAAGTTATGAAATTAAATATATATATAAAATGTAAAATACAGTGAGTATATAGCAAATAAATCTTTCTCTGGTCTTCCCTTTCTCATTTTTATTAAGGTAGCACTTTAAGTTATAAGAAGAGGCCTTGAATTTATAAATCACATATAAAAAGAAAGACTGCATTAAACTCACTCGGTTGATTTTTCTGCATCTGTGAGCTTAAGGCACATCACTGCATAAATCTAAACCCTGTTCACCACTCTAATAATGCAGTTTTATACCAAAACAGCTCCACTGAATTCAGCATTTTCTTTGTTGCATGCACCAGAAGTTTCATATTGTTGATAATATTTTTATCGTATCTTAATTATTTTGAGTTTTAACTTGTGCTTAGAAGTATATAGAGGTCCTGATTGTTTGGGTTTTTTCCTCAGGAGACAGTGGCTGGGG
>NW_008655322.1:9177-17169 GCF_000695815.1 Acanthisitta chloris | reverse complement strand
CCTTGCCTGCCTCTAGAGAGACACAGAGCAACACTTGCTGTTTCTGCTGTTTTGTTATTGTAACATCTTAAAACCTTTCTTTTTTTCCTTTTCTTTATATTCTCCTCATTTCTTAGTTTTGTTTTTCCCCAAATGTTTTCTCCCTAGATTCTTTGAAAGTTCCCCAGGATCATCTTCCAGTGATGGCACTGCTGCGGAGGAGACAGGCAGTTTCATAGAGGCAAAAAATGTGTTTGCCTTGCTCAGTTTCTTCCTAGACACTTATTCATGGCTAACGCTGAAGATAGAAATCTGGGCTTGACAACTTGCTGCTCTAGTGATGTAAGCTCATCCTTGTGTTCTTCTGTTATCTAATATTAATGAGTGTGGATGATGAGGAGGATTGGGGTTGGGTGTACAGATACATCTGTAATGGCCAGAAGACAATCAGGGAGATAATTAGATTGTAAGAGCCACACATAATTAATAAAAGGTAATGGGACAGATCTCAATCTGTTGCACCAGTGGTAAATCCAAGGTAATTCTATTAATGTCATGGACAGTTGTTTGCATATGTTGTACATTGATTTAACTGAGGTTTGATTCAGGCTCATTAAGTAACACATTTTTCACTTGCATTGTTTGTATGGGCAGACTGTGGGTGATTACCCTCAGCTTGAATGCCACTATATATTAACTGGTTTAAGACATGTGAATTAAACTCTGACCAGGTACCAGAGATTTCCTAATTAGAAGTGCAAGGCATGCCCATGCTAAATTCAAGGTTCCTTAAAGACAACAGACTCTACTGAATGTTTATGAGCAGCTGTGGGCAAATTAGGATCTTAAAACAGTTCCTAATCAAAACAGGGGATGATGTTTTATGTAACTGCATGCAAGTTTGCTTATTAGTTTGTTTTGCTTTGTATATGATCAGCACAAAATATGTCATTTAAAAGAACCATAGATGTTAATGGAAATGGTCAAAACTGTGCTCTGTAATAATGTATCAATATACTTTGTAGTAAGTCATCCCATAATGCATGCTAAGAGTTGTGGTGGAGAAAGAGAGGCAGCTAGCTTCAGATGATTCAACAGAGTGGCTAGAGTTGGAATGGACCTCCGTATATCATCTCATCCAGCTCCCCTGTAAAGCAAATTGCAGAAAGCAGGTCATGTCCAGATGGCTCTTGAGTATCTCCAGAGAAGGGGGCTCCATAACCTCTGTGTACAGCCTGTTCCAGTGCTAAGTCACCCTCACAGTAAAGAAGTTGGATCACTGTCATGATGCCAGTCTTTCATGTGATAACTGAGAAAGCCCAGACATCTGGCTTTGCTTAAACAAGCAGCTTTTAGACTTGTGTTAGATGAAATGATTTCCATTTCTTGTGTGGTGTCTGAAGAGTAAATCTAGCCATATGAAGCCAGGTACATCACTTTGTGAGCAGACATTCCTGTAGAAAAATTAAAAATTAGGGGGATTTGATGCAGCTGTCCTAAGTTTTGCCTCTTTAGTCTGAGACTACAAAGGTGAACCCAACAATTTGATTTCTAGAGCAAGCAAACAAAAAGGTCAGGAATTCATCTTAGGCTTCAAAACAGGATGACTGCATGCAAATTGCCTCTGAGGAATAGACCTTCACTGGTCTGGCTGTCAAAGCATGTCTCAACTCAGAGTTTTTTTTGTTAGAGTACTACTTAGGCTTTATTATTATAGCGATAACTTACAGTATTCCTGTAAGTGTTGTACAGCATAAAATGATGGAATTAGTATTCTGGTGGCCAAAACAGATGCATTCTGAGCTGATGTAAGCCAAACAATGACAATTTCTTGATACACAGGGTGAATCAAAGTGCAATTAAATTAACAGAGAATCATCTTGATTTCTTATATTCTGAAACAGGCCCTTGAATTGTGTTGCACATCAGTAACACCTCATGGCTCATCTCAATATCAGATTCAAAGGGAATGGGTAATGCTGCCAATTCTGCAACCCCAGGGGTTGCAGAGGTGAATTCACACATGTCTGCTAGATATTTTTATGACACAGTAATGAGCATTATGAAAAATTCCATAACGAATTGGCAAGTTGTGGAGGGTTAGCATGGTGTGAGGCAAATAAGCCTGCATGTTGCATGAGGGACAGTGAAATGTAATATGAAGGTAAGATATATATCCTACTCTGCCAATGTTTAAAAGTAATCAATGCTTGTGGAGAAAAAAAATAACTCAAGACTAGAATAATAAAGACTATATCATAATGCAATACCAGGAAACCAAATCAAACAAACAAACAAACAAAAAAAAGCCAACAAAAGAAACAAAAACCCCCACCCAAACCAAGAAAAAAAGCAAACAAACAAAACCAAAGCAAAAAAACCCACATACAACCCCCAAATACAAACAAGCAAAAAAGAAAACCCAAACAAACAAACAAACAAAAACCAGAATGAAAGAGTTTTCAGCATTTCATGGTTTTCCAGGGGTTTTTTTTTCCAGTTCTATGCACATGTCTGAAGTTTGGAACTTTATTTTTAACTGAAAGGGGACGGTTTCTCTGAAGCTGAGATATTCACAGCTTTGCTCATGTTTCAGTGTGCTGCCTCTTCTTGATTTTATCTCAAAACAGAAGAGGCTTTGGAAACGCTGCTCATGTGTAGGGTTTCACTGGCTTCATGGTATACTTACTTCTACCCTAGACTTTTATGTATCCTGGCACATGCAACTATAATCCTTCCATACTTCCATTAGTTTCCAGTACTTCTATTAGTGTTTCAGCAACTCTGTCACTTGCACAAGCTCTGTAGTATTTATTTGGGTCCTTGGGTTGTAGAGCTGATAAATGATACTTGTCTTTTTTTTTTCTTTTTCACCCTCTTCTTCTGGTCTCACATTTCTTTATATTGCTGCTTTCTGTCTTTGTATCAATATTTTAACTTTGTCCCCCCTTTTCTCTTTTTTTCCGCTCTATCCCTTCACCCACTTTTCTGGTTTAGATGCAAATCAAAATTATTTTCCTTGAGTTCTTCTCTATTCCTAAAATTATTATTTTTTATTGAACAGGTGACGTTTTGTTCCTATTTTCTTAACTTTCTAATTGCTAGTGTTTCTAGCACCTTGACACCTCTTTGACAACATTGTCTACCTCTAGTCACACCTTAATGATTATGATAAAGCATGAAGAAAGCTTGGTTTCTCTAGAGAAAATTCACTCTTGCATCTCACATTTAATTGGTAGGTCTAACATGACATGTCAAAACCAAAAATGAAGCTTTCTCATTATTATATGTTCGGCAATCTTCTTCACTGTTTTATCTATGAAGTCATAAGCTAAGGATTTTACTTTCCTTCAGACAGATGACATCAGTTCCGATATCATAGTGTGGAATTCTTTTTCTCTTTGAGAAATGTCTATAAATTTAAATGAGGCTGCTGTCAGTAATTTGCAAATGTAAAGATAAGCAATTTCACTGGCACCAAACACTGGCCTCTAACATCTGTGTGTGAAGCTGTGATGGTTTGGGCTGGGGTAGAGTTAATTTTCTTCACAGTCGTTACTACAGGGCTATGTTTTGGATTTGTGCAGAACACAGGGTTGATAACATGGATGTATTTTTTGTTATTGCTGAGCAGGCCAAGGCCTTTTCTGTTTTTTGTACTGCTACACTGGCAAGAAAGCTGAGGGTGTTTGGGAGACTGGGAGGAGACACAGCAGGGACATGTGGCCCAAAGGGATATTCCATACCATCTGACATCATGCTCAGTATATAAACTGGGAGGAAGAATGAGGGAGGGGAAATGCTTGGAGTGATGGTGTTTACCTTCCTGAGGAACTGTTATGCATGACGTGGCCCTGCTTTCCTGGAGGGAGAAACATGCCATGGGAAACAGTGAATTAATTCTTTGTTTTGCTTTGCTTGTGTGAGCAGCTTTTGCTTTCCCTATTAAACTGTCTTTATCCAACCCATGAGTTTTCTAGCTTTTGCTCTTCTGATTCTCTCCCCCATTCTGCTGATGGGAGAGTGAGCAAGTGGCTATGTGGTATTTAGTTGCTGGCTGGGGTTAAACTGTGACAGGAGCTACTTCAAGAATAAGGTGGGCTAACAAATCAGAGAGAGATTTTCGATTTTAATTTTGCAGCCAAAATATTTATGGGCCAAAATATTAATTGAAGAAATTTTGAGGACCCCATTTTAGTCTGATTAGCAGGCTGGCATAAAACCTGTAAGATACCTGCAAGATCAGGACTTACAAAAACTCCTGAGTGGGATTATGTGTAAAACAATTTTGTCCTATTCATCTTTTTTTGTGAACCTTAACTCTTATATTTGGTTGATGTTTAGCTTTATAAAATTGAAATGATGATTATTATTATAAAAAAATTAAGCAGCCCAAAATAGAGGACATAAAGAGCTAATGGTGGTCCCAAAATAAAAATGTAAGGCTACAGATTGTCTACCATATCTTCACTAAGTAGACTTAGAAGATTTTTAAATAAAAAATACTACTTATTATCGGTTTCTCCTTTGTTTAGCAAATTTGGAATTCAACCTTCAAGCCAAGCATTGCACCTTTGTGTTCTCTCTCTCCCATGTTGCTCAATCACCTTCACATCGCTGACTCAAATTGCTTCCAAATAGCTGGGAAATTTACAACTGCTATTACAGGTCATGTAATATAGGTTAAACCTGTGCTTACGGCCCAATAATTTTCTTGTGTCTTTAAATGAGCTATGAAGTATTTTGTAATGCAGAATGTCTGCTTTTTTATTTGCCCATAAAAGTAGTGAAGAGAAGGTACAAAATCTTGTCACTGAGGACAGCCTTGCTGCTGTGCTGCATTGAGCCTGAAGAGGCAGAACTACTATGTGGTTGCAAACTCCAGGGAATTGCAGGTGCCAGAGATAGCAGAGGAGATATGTAACTGGTATAAATAGGGCAGAAAAAGGCAACTGGGTCATATTTCAAGATATAGATAGTCTGGGCATTGTCATTGCCTAAATCAGGGGAAAAGTACCTTTAAACTCTCTATCTTCCAATCTCCAGGATAATCAGAATAAAATTACCCTCAATATATCATTCATGCTGCTGCACTTCATGAGATTAATTCAATGGTCATTGAAATTTCCTGGTTGTTGATCCAGTCAAAGGAGCAAATCACAGGAATCATATTTGGCCATATTTCCTCTTTATGCCACTATAAATGTAAGAGAAGTAAAGCATGAAAGGCTAAATTCAGTAAGAAATTTTATAGCTGAAAAACAGAAACAAGAACATGGTTTGTAAACATTATATAATGCAGAGATAGGGCAGGTAATCTGTTTTGCGTGGATGTACATGTTAGTTCAGATCTGATTTCAGATCTGATTTGATGCCTTTGATTTCTTATGAATTTGATTTGACATGCAAGTGATCATTTAGGTTAAGGGCTTTACCATGTTTGTGCCAATAGCACCCAGGAATCTCAGCAGTGGGACAGGACTCAACTGATGTACAAACATATAGACAAACACATTTATGCTATCTTATACTCAAATCAAGGAAGATAGTTGATTGGCAAGTTGTACCTGAGTCAAATAATAAGGATTTTTTGCCCTACTTTGTGTTCAGAGGCACATGAATGGCATCAGATTTTTGACTTCAAACAAAACAAATACAAGTACTGAAGAAATGAATCCTTTTTTGTAAACTTATTTCATATATTTCCCTTGTTTTCAGTTTGTATGGAACCTAAACCTGGAGGAATTATAAACTGAAATATTATCACCATAGTTCTTTGGACGACAGCAGTACTTATAAAATGAGCATATCAATTAATCATTTACAAGTGTTTAGGTGTGAGGATATATTTTCCTTGCGAATTTTGCAACTACACTTGGTATCATTTGAAAATGTTACACTTTGCAAATGATCCCTTGTTGGGTTTTCGTTTTCTTCATGGAAGAAGCAAGCTCAAATGAGGCATTTTATTATTACTTCAATAATGTACAGTCAGCAAAGCTTTCGTGCATCTTGATTGTTGATAGCTATTGATGAAATAGGAAGAGACAGGCTTTATCAGATGGAGACTAACAGACACAAGTCGCTCCAGCTAAGCAGCATGTCCATGTAAATCTAAGTATCAGAAAGGAAAGACAGAGGAGAAGGGGAATCAACCCCTACTAAATTTGGATGGGGACAGAAAGAGTGGCCTGAAAGACAAGGTTATGTGCCTGAACAATAATTTGAAGGCTTGAATTATTCATTTATAAATCAAGGTAAAAGGGTTTAAGCTGGTGGTATCACTGTGTTGCAGTATTTCACTAAGACAAAAAGTCTTATTCCTGACTTCCTTTTGTTTTGCTATATTCATGTCTTAAAATGAAAACAGAGGAGAAAATGGGAATAACTGATAAATTTTAAAGAAAAAAACCCCATGTACATATATTAAGGTCCCAGAACAATTTGCTATTTAAAAAGAAGGAGCAAACAGCCTGCACAAAGTCCTCAGTGTATTCTGACAGCTGCACTTCAGACCCCTTTTCCACAGTATCTTACTCCTAAGAACTATCCTTCTGTGGAACTCTTAAACACAGAGAGAGTAGAGGTGGCTATGGTTAGGGTTAGGGTTAGGGTTAGGGTTTCAGCCTTTACTTGAAAATAGTGATTTGTTTTTTATAAAATAAAAGTTACATTTCTTTGCTGACAAGAATACAAGCACAATACGATCATGTGACCTACCATCTGCTACAGCTTCCTGAGCTGGCCTTCCAAAGTTCAGTGATTGTAATGAAGAGTTTATGGACTTTCCAAAATCATCACATAGCTAATTGCTATGGATAGGATCAGTGAAACAGCCTACACATGAAGATGCATGCAGATGACAATACAGTTTGGAGATTACAGCCCTGGTCAAGACTCAGTATTTTTTTTCTAATCGCAATTACCAGGTGAAGTAATTTACCTTGGGACAATATTTGTTCATTTTTAATTACAGTTAACAGGACCTGAGAGAATACGTTTAATTGTAGATACTGGCATGGAATGGTAGTCTAAGATGAAACCTGAAGATTTCTTACTAGAACTCCTTTCTCCTACATTAAAATCCATTAAACTGCATTTTCAGCTTGAAAATCCATTGCTGGTTCTATTTGCCCTATATTTCACAGTATTCTGCATTATTTATATCACAGGAAGTGCTGGTGTATCTGAAGCAGGGATCAATTTTTGTATGTATTGATTTCTGTATTTTGGGTCCTTTACTTTGAACTTCTGATCCTGGTGGGAATCCAAGGGTATTTTTGGTGCCTCAAGGGATTAAGTTCAGGACATGGTTTGTTATCCTGCGTCAGTGGCAATTTATAGCAGTCATCAACCCTCATTTCCTTTAATCTGTTTTATTAAGGTAGATCTTTCATATGCCCGCCTTTATGATGCATTTTAATTTAGTCATACAGGCCACTGACTTCCTGATTTTTGTTTCATACGTACATAACTTGCAGACTTTTAACCATGTCACTGCTATCATCCCTACAGCTTTTTACATTCTATCCAGGAGTTCTTCTCCATCCTCCTGTACATCAGGTCTAAATAATGCAGGTCTTTTCAGTTACAGGAAGGCTGCAGTAACTTTTCGGAAGTACTTTATTCACTTAGTGACATCTCCCATGGGGATTTCAGCGTAATATCAGCATTTACTCACTTCTTTCAAGTGAGAAATACCCGTCTGCCCAAGGCCACTAGGAGTGTACTAGAGCTGTGCACACAGCTCTAGCTGCTGAAGAGCTACCTGTTTCAATGTGCTCTGCTATTCTTTTTTGTTGCTCTTAACACTGTCACCCCATGTTTTCAGAGCCAGATCTTCAGGACACTGGGAGGGAGGAGGAGAGGGAAATCAGTTTGACCAGAAGCACTGCTTTTTCAGTTTGATGGACCAAATTTTATTTTTTTTTCAGCTTTGAGAAATCCAAGTGATTTGAAATAGCGTATTATGGTCAAATTCACATAGTTTCAATGTTATTTACTGGTTTTATT
>NW_008655322.1:3571-9131 GCF_000695815.1 Acanthisitta chloris | reverse complement strand
GAATCCTTTTCTCTTCTAAAACTTGACAGCGAAAACAAGTAGAAATACTACTATCAGCATATCTTGCAAGATTCTGAACTCACATGAACTAAAATGCTATTAACTGACTGATCTTTTTCATCCATCAAATGCCTCAAAGTGAGTAGAAATGGGAACATCATGTGAGAAATCTCAGTCACAAATACACTTGGGTCATTATGTCCCCAGGAGATACACTCTATTTGATATAATAATAATATATCTCTATGAACACAGTTAACAGGACAAATTCATCTCTTGAAGCACATATAAATGTATCAACTTAATCCTCTTCTGTGCCCTTCCTACTTTATTGCAATTAGGCAGGACATCAAAATTTCTTACCTGAAGAATGAATAGGCAACCAGAAATGTATTGTGATTGCATAAACCAGTTTGTCAGAAGCTAGACAAAATAAAAATAAAAACTATAAATAAGTAAATCTGGGGAATGTGGGCAGAAGGAAGATGTAGATGAACTAAAAGACTGTGGAAACAATCACAGACTCTTGCACTACTTGCTCATGGCAAGTGGAAGCTATAAACAAGGAGAACCATTGACAGCGAAATAGAGTTATTGTTTGTGTTGCTTTCATGCTTGAGCTTATTGTTATTATTATTTTTGACCTTTCTTTGTTTGGGTTTCTTTGGGTTTTTTTTGGAGGGAGACTTAGTTATTAACTAAAGTAGCAAAGGGCAAAAAGAGATATTACTTGTTTCACAATTACATCAGAATGTTGCTTTGATAATTAGTTTGCAGAAGCTGTCATATTGGTTGATACTCTCTTCTCTGCTGAAGACAGTGTTATTGTCTGATTTGTGTTTTGACTCATCTCCTTGTCCCCTTATGTTAATTGTCTGCCGTTGATAGACATTTAACTAAAAGTGTCTGAGGAAATAGGGTGAATAACAGTAATGGGGATGACAAAGAGTAGAAACATTACCCATAAAGCAAAAGAGATTTTATGCATTCAAAAAGATGACCCAACTATTCTCTACAAAGAAAACCTTCTGACCTCTGGAACACCTCTAGTTTTTCACAGTAGATCACATAGGACTTGATACATACATATATGTATACACAGATGATCATAAGATGCTGGAGTACCTCAGCTATGGGGACAGTTTGTGAGAGCTGGGGTTGTTCAGCCTGGAGAAGAGAAGGCTCCGGGGAGACCTTAGAGCCCCTTCCAATATCTAAGGATGATCCAAGTGTGCTTGAGAGGGACTTTTGACAAGAGCGTGGAGTGGCAGGACAAGGGGGAATAGGTTTAAACTAAAAGAGAATGGGTATAGTTTAGATATTATGAAGGGATTCTTTACTGTGAGGGTGGTGAGGCACTGGCATATGTTGTCCAGGGAAACTGTGGCTGCCCCATCCCTGAAAGTGTTCAAGGTGTCTTGGAGCAAGCTGGTCTAGTGGAAGGTGTCACTGTCCATAGAAGGGGAGCTGGAACTAGATGATCTTTAAGGTCTCTTCCAACCCAAAGCATTCTGTGATTATATATATGAATCTATACACACACAATTATGTATTTTTTTAAATACGTATGTGCATACATATTGTGTGCATACATATATGCAATTTCAAATTTATTCAGTTATCATTGGTGTATTACTTATGGACGGGCATGAAATTATACAAAACGTAACCAGAGCTGAAGCAGTTTGCAGGACTGTCTTTTAAAAAGGCTGACTGTGAATTCTCCAGCACTGGACTATGGCATCATAAAATTACTAACTGCTCTTTTTGCTGCCATCTGCTAGACTTTTCTTTCCTCTTCATTTTCTTTGTATCATCTGGTGTGCAGGTTCCACCGAGGTCTTCTGGCATTAAGACTGAGTGTAATCCTAGACCAATGATTTAATTTTTGATGCAAAAATTCATGATAGAAAGTAATATTTTTGTGTGCTTCTTTTCTGTTTGGTTGGTTGTGATTTTTTTGTTTGGGTCAATTTTAGTTTTCCTTTGGATGGTTGGTTGGTTTGGTTTTGTTAGTGGGGTTTTTTGTGGTGGGTTTTTTTTGCTTGATTTGTTTGACTTTTTTTCCCCTGAATTTCTTGGTTGGTTGGTTGGTTTGGTTTTAGTTTGGGGTTTTGGGTATAAAATGCCTAGTCCTTCTTTTTTTCTCTCCTTTTATTTTCTTTTCCAAAAAGCATAGGACTATTTTTCAAAGTTAATATTTTTGGGATTTGGTGAAAAAAAACCCCAGGGAAATAAAATCATAGAAATTTACTCCTGGAGAAGATCTGGAGTTATTCAGACCAATTTGTACTGTGTCAAGATGTAATATACTTTGCCAGCCCTTAGAAATACTTCAGAAACAATACTCTATGACTACACGCAGGTAAAGTTCAGGAGCTTCATGATCCTAAGATACTGCATTTGCTGCATCTTTCAGCCAAATGATATAGTACTCTGAAGTGTTCTATCAAACACAGTATCCTCCTTACTTTAAGAGGGGGAAAATTTAGTCTTAAATCTTAATGGTGGAAAAGAAGAAACGCATGAGAGCCCAAGTTGCCATGACACCATGATTATATTACAAAAGCAAAATGTCTTCTTATTAGGTGAATGGATTTGTTTCTTTTCTCTGATAAAGATTAGTATTGTCCATCAGAGGAAGTGAATTTTCTGACTACTTTTAATCACAGTGAAATTGTGGATCTGTAGGAGCTGTGGGAGCTGACAGCTGGTCTGAAAGCCTTGCTGACTTCCACCTTGAGCCTATCATCGTGTACCCTTGAATGGCTGCAGCAGCTAGAGGGAGGCATGAAGGAGGCATACTTACCAGAAGAAAAGATGAACAGGAGCCAAAAGAAGAGAAAGCCTTTTTGCCTTACAAGAGGATAAAAGAAATGTGTGCTTAGGTCATTTGTGGCCAATGACAGGTTGCTTGTAACATGTTATATCCAATGGACAAAAGACACGCTTTATATAAAAAGGTATAAATCCAGCTAACTTGCAATAAAGAAAATAAGCTTTTGCCTTTCACCATCATTCCTGTGGATTTATTTATGTCACATGTCTGTCTCAACCGTGACATGAAATAAATTCTAGAATGGTTCAAATATACTTTAATACCTGTAGAAAAGGTATAGCCTTAGGGGAAAAATAAAGAATTGTTCTTCCCGTTTTTCACTTGATTCCTTTGCCATACACGAATGCTGTATTCTTGAAAGGTAAATTCTGTTCAAGGCAACAGAATGAATGGAGGCTTTTTAATATTTCTCTATTAATTATAATTTTAAAGCAGATTGTTTCTGGTTTTTAACCTTGTCTTCTATATTCCAGTTTGAAATCTGCTTTCAGGGCAACTTTAGATCATAACGGACAAATATTCAACATATTTAGTATATCAGCCTCATAGGATATTCAGCCAAAAGTATTCATGGCCCTTCAGAATTCATCTCCAAACACTGAGATCTGCAAACTTAGCTGGACTCCTCCAGAAAATCTCCTGCAAAATCTTGGTAATGACATAAATAGCGCACAGCAGACCTCTCATCAGCAATTCTTTCCTGTTTCAATAATAGCAAAGCCAAAAAAAATGCAAGGATTGAAATTAATTTAGTCCACTTTTGTTCTTATTTGAAATGAATCACTATTCAGATTTGTGTATCTGGATTTGTAAGCACCCTTTGACCTCTGAGCAGAAATTTAACTCATAGTCGTGCAGTGCTTTGAGTAACCCCATATTTTCTTCTTGGTGCTTTTCAGTTCCACTAGAAGAGATTCACCTTCATTATGACCTTGTCTATCCCCATCTGCTATGGGTAGTGTTGGAGTGTAAGGAATTAAATATCTTACCTGTCTCAAACACTGTTAAGCCCACAAAAGAACTCACTGTAAGATAAGAAGCACTAGCCACCATGGCAGTAACATGAGATAAGCTCAAAAGAAATGAGTTTGCACTAGTTCCAGGCTTGAGAGATGGATCTGGTTAATACACCCTAATTGATATATCTGGGCAAATACTCCTTCTGTGACAAACCGTACACATCACCAGTCAAACAATATCACCTCAACTTATCAGACAGGCAGTATCTGTGACCACTGAACACCCACCCTGTGGAAGCATGCAAATGAAGGCACGTCCATCCTCACTTCACATGTTAATTAGGTATATGCCTCTACAGACAGACAGAATTTGGAGTGTATAAAGGTGGTACCCCAAGATGAATGACCTGGGACCCTGTAAGGGGCCTTTAAGAAATGTTTCTTTCAACATTGCCTGCCTTTGAGGGCTTGTGTGGCAAAGGCATGGTTGATTCCTTCAAAACTTCAAAGAGCCACAGAACGCCTCCAGTCATCAAGACCCTCCAACTGCAGAGATAATTAGGCACCACTGTCCGCAGTAAATCTCTGGCTGAATCCGAATCCTGGAACACTCATAAGGAGTCTTCTCTGGGAATTGCCGTGACCTCACCCTGCAACTCAAGGGGAGCTGATCAATCAGGCCCCTGGCAGAGAACCCAGAGTAAGGCCAAACACCAACCTTCAAAGAAAAGATGACTGTAGATCATCCAGAGTGCTGCTAAACATATGGAGGTGACTGTCTCCATTTCTGTGTGACTACCGATCAGAACGCTGCTGGACCAGTGATGGTGACTATCCCTTCTTCTACACAACTGCTGATCATCTGGATCCATGGTGGTGACTATCTCTGCTTTGGCATACCAAGTCTTGCTTACTTCTAACTATCCTCCTTTCCTGCTTCTTATTTTCCTGTCGCCCCTTCTCTTCCCCTTGTGTGACCAACAACAAAGCCACACTTCCTAATAGTATTTTGACCTCGATTGTGTCTTAATATGCATTGGGGGAATCAATTGAACACTGCTGAGTCTTATCAGACTGAGACAGACCGCCTCAACTAGAAGCACAATTTGGAACCCCCACCACCAGAAGAATGACTCAGGACCTGCACCATCGAGAAACCCAGGGACTAACAGGTTACTTCTGGATCCACAGGTGGTAACTCTCTGTCTCTCTTTTTCCCCCTGCTCTCTTCTATCTCTTTGTGTCTCTCTACCTCCATATTATTATACTATTAATGTATTATCGATTTTGGCATATGGTAATATTTGCACCTTAATTTGGGCAGAGGCACCTCTCACTTGGAGATATAATTGTGGGACTTGCATTTCCTAGTGCCTGTCCTTCATAAAATGAGCCTGGTCAAAGCCCTTAATATTTAAGAATCCTCTGTGGTACCTCTGTCCCTTTGCCAGTGTGCAGGGATGATATTAAGAACTTTGCGGGAGTTCGCATACAAAAAGGAGACGCCATTATCATCTTCTTGAATATTTAGTGACTCTTTATTATTTACAAAAGTGATTCTTTTATACACACCTATTATAAGCATCCACTTATTATTGGTTAACTACTATTACTAGCCCACCTTACACACAACATAATTGGTTATTAACATATCAATCATAAAATGCCCCAATCATTGTTCTCCACCTCTAACCATCGTCAGCTCCTGCATCCCACAGCCAGGAGCTGCTTATCTTGCTACCTTCTTTCTCACATTCCAGCT
>NW_008655322.1:0-3501 GCF_000695815.1 Acanthisitta chloris | reverse complement strand
TAGCAATCAGAAATTCTCCCACAGAACTTCACAAATATAAATTAATTGATATTTTAACCTGAGAGATAACATGTAAAAAACTGAGAGAAAGAAAAATTTCACCAGTGCAATTAGTATTTCAGTGAGGAAAGTCCATTACAGGTGAACAGCATGTTCTGTTCAAGTTTTAAACACATCTCTCAAATCTGTATTCCAGTTTGGAACCCTGAGGGATGAAGAGCTGAAATGCTTCAGTCACAAGGTGTTTGACTTTTTCTCCCCCAATAACTAGGTTTAAACATCAAAACAGATGCGAATTCTGTGCTACATCAAAAGGAGTGTGGCCAGCAGGTCAAAAGGGTGATTCTCCCCTTCTATTCTCTTCTTGTGAGACCCCACCTGGAATATTCCATGCAGTTCTGATGTCCTCAACATAAGAAAGACATGGATCTCTTCACAAAGTTGATAAGAGAACTTGAGCACCTGCCCTATCAGGACAGGCTGAGGGAGTTGGGGCTGTTCAGCTTGGAAAAGAGAAGATTGCATGGAGACCTCATAGCAACTTTTCAATATCTGAAGGGCCTACAAGGGAGCCAGAGGGGGATTTCTTGTTAGGAACTGCAATGATAGGACAAGGGGTAATGGATTTAAACTGAAGGAGGGGAAGTTTAGGTTAGATACTGAAAAAGGCTTTTTACTGTGAGGGTGGTGAGACATTGGAACAGGTTGCCCAAGGAAGTGGTGGCTGCCCCAACCCTGGCATTGTTCAAAGCCAGGCTGCATCCTGGTCTAGAGTGGAGGTGTCCCTGCCCACAGCAATGGGGGTTGGGACTAGATGATCTATAAGGTCCATTCCAACTCATAAAAATTCTATGATTTTTCTCATCACAGTTCCCCACAAAATTTGTGTTATTCACATACATGTAAGTATTCACCAACCTGCAGCTGTGCAAAGGACCTGCTCTTTCCATACACTGATATACACATTAGTTACCATAAACAGTTTCGGCCAATAATCTGCACACATATATACATATCATAAAATCGTAGAATCATAGAATCAACCAGGGTGGAAGTGACCTCAAAGATCACCAAATCCAACCCTACTGTAGTTACTAGACCATGGCACTAAGTGCCACATATTGTCTCATCTTAAAAAGCTTCAGGGATGGTGAATCCACCACCTCTCCAGGCAGCCCATTCCAATGCCTGATTACTCCCTCTGTAAAAACTTTCTTCCTAATATCCAACCTAAACCTTCCCTGGCAGAGCTTGAGTCTGTGCCTTCTTGTCCTACTGCTAGTTGCCTGGTAGAAGAGACCAACCCTCACCTGACTACAAGCTCCTTTCAGGTAGTTGTAGAGGGTGATATGCACACACAGACATAAAGCAAAGATGCATTCTACATCAAGGTAGGAGTTTTGCTTTTCATCAGATATAGAAATGTATGTATTGCCTAAAATTTGCATTAAAAATCTATAGAACTGAATATTCATAGAATCATATAATGGTTCGGATTGGTCATGGTCTCCAAAGTATTTTAATCATGGACTTCATGAGTAAAAGATTTCTGAGCATGAATCTCAGGTAAATATACACTGATTTGTTTATAAATTATGGGCTTGTATTGCTGAAGTTCTAAAATTCTTTTCCTGTGCCCCATTGGCTTGCCTTCCTCACCACCTGGGGTGCATTCTTCTTTAGAGACCACTGGAACAGAGAGATTGTTTCTTTTCAATAACTGAAAGAGAGCAAGGGAACAGATGAGTGTTGGAGACAGAATTAACACATTCAAGGAAGTTTTGTTCAATTTCCAAAAGCAGCTTTATTGCAACCAGTGAAACTGGGATCCGTTATTTATGTCACCATGCTACCAGGATACCTAACTGGTAAAACTGGTCTTTTTATTCAAATAACTGATTCCGGTTATGTAGGAGTAAAGTCAGTTTCATGCAGGCTTTTTGGGACAAACCTATTATGTGGAAAAATTGTGTAGAAAATCATTGGGTTTGCTCTAAGCTTTTGATGTGCAACAGGGTCTATTTGTTGTGACAGCCTTATTTCATATTCTGAGTAACCCAAGGAGGCCTTGCACATGGCAACAGTCTGGTAATTAGAGGTGGATTAAGCACAACATACAAAAAAAGCCCCTTAAATAATAATTTAAAATTAAAAACTCTGAAGCTTTTTCATTTCAATTTACTGCACTTGGCTCAAAATATAAATATCCAAGTACTTGAGAGACTTCCAACTGTCTTATAAATGAAAAGCAATATCACAATGTTGCTGATATTTTTACATATCTTTCAGTGAAAATGTAATAAAATGCAGTTCTTGTAGAAGAGACATTTAGATGAAACATTTCCAGAAATAAATGGAAAATATTTTGCTGTTTCCTTTTGAGGTTTTTTTGAGAAAAGTAAGATAGGCAAGACAGCTTTTTTTACTGATGAAAGACTAAGGGATTGACTGAAATATTTGTTTGTTAAAAATAAGCAAACTAACGAAACACCAGCAGGGAAAAAAACCCCAACACAAATCCCCAGCTCAGTCTTATCTAGGGTTAAGTATATTGTGGTGCCATATTTGGAAGTCAAGTGGCAAAGTACAGACTACATATGCTAGGAAAAGTACCAAACACATTAAAATATCTTGAAAATTTTATTTGCTGCTTCATTAAACATAGTTCTGACACTTGGCATGCCCTAGAATCATAAATCATAAAGTTCATCACACACCAAAAAAGAATAAAAGACAAAAAGACTGTTTCCAGTATTTGTTGACCTGGACTTTCTTGTACTCCTCCACTCATCTCCATCCAGACATGTGTAACAGGGATGAGTTGTTATAGGTTGGCCCATACAGTTCCAGAATACAGGGATCATCCTGGCATTCCTAAAAACAAATAAGTAAATGAGCAGCTTATTTTATCCTAGGTATCTGCTGGGCACATCAGGTGTGTTTCCTTCATGCACAAGTTCATGTCCTTAGTACACCCTTGAATATCCCTTGAAAAGAAAGATAAACAGGACTCCTCATTATTTAACTCTAGAAATATCCTCTAATGACTTTTTTTGTCTCCAAGAACCCTTTAGTTCATAATACTTTAGGGGCAAAGTCTGGGTGTTGATTCAGGACATTCATGACTTTTGTTGCTGTACATAAGTTTCATGATCTGAGATGCTATTTATTATCTAACAATTCAGAATGATTAATTTGCTTTTATATGTGTATAATATGTTTTAATTTGCTCTTGGGTATATACAGATAAATGTGTGTCTATATCTATCTATCTATCTATCCCTCAATCAATATATAGATATATATCAAATTATATATAATCTGTGAGCAGATCAAAATAATATTATTCTGGCTTACCTGTAGAAAATAATTTTCTTTTAATTCTTGTTGGCCTGACCAGTAAATGCTAACCTGGGAAATGGTAATTTAGCAGCAAATTAAACCTTTCTGTATCTGAGAGATATTTTTATCTCTTTTAAAACACTCTTCATGTACACTTAC
>NW_008655321.1:44910-61938 GCF_000695815.1 Acanthisitta chloris | reverse complement strand
ATGTCATATGGTAGATGGCATAAAGAACAAAGATTTAGATGGCCAATTTTTACCTAGCAATCAACAGCATTTCCACCACCAGTCACTTTAAATTTCATGTAGGACTTATGTTCACTGTGCTCAGGTAATTCAAACGCATTTCTGTAAATTAATAACTGTTTAGCCAACAGAAATTCACCTCTTTCAGGTATGCATTAAAACTTACTAAATTTCCCATAAAGGTGGGTGAAAAATACCTTTAAATCTTTCACTTTGCAAGTCATGTGCTGCTCCCTTCCTTGTGTCACCTGCACACTTGTGAAGGCCCCAGAACCAAACCTCACACCTTAGGGTAGCAGTTTTCTTCTAGAATCACGTACCCTAAAAACAGGGCTCCTGGAACTAGGCAGCTGACGGACAGTACTGTCCCAAAAGCACTCATATTGAGGGCAATAATGAACCCAGCAGCTACTCAATGTTCCCAAGGGTCATTGGCAAGCTTCTATTTTTCCTTGTATTAACTTGTTCATCCAAAACATTTCAAACCATAAGATTCCTATCTGTTTCAATTTCCTTTTGACTACTACCATTGTTCAAGCTTTTTGTGCACACCTGTCTACTCACTGTACTTTCAGTAACAGTGAGAGGTGAGCCAGCCTATACTCACACTGCAATCCAGAGGAATGAAGCCACTGGAGATTTACCTTGTCTGGTTTTAAATTAAACAGTTTTGACATCAGCCAGTATTAACTTACAGAGCTGAATGGTTGTTACTGAAGTGTGGAAATTTCCCATAAATTCATTTCTGAGGCTTTTAAGTTGGACTTGTTCTAGTCTCATGTTCTAAGTGTGGGTGACCATTTGTAGCTGATTATCATGAGAGTTGAATCAAAATTGGATTTCTGAACTGAACTAAAATACACTTGTTGATATATATGCATCAGTATTCTGCACTTGAGGTTGGGAATGTGTCTACATAAGTGTTCCAGTTTAAGTAGTAGGCCACACCTTCACAATGCTTATGTACTGAGTAACTTTTACCACATGTTTAAGCAATATGGTTATCAGTATAATTGTTATTTTGCAAACAGCAGCTGTTAAGGACAAAAAGGTAAAGGTCATTATTGGTCACTATTAGCATGGCTAGAAGAAGACACTTAAATCAATATTTATACTTCAAGATGACTGAATTTTAAAAATGTAAAATACTGATGTTTAGATTAGACTTGTTCTTCAGCAAAACCATCAGTGAACAGCTTAGCAGTATGCTCTCATCCAAAGACATTCAAAAAAGAACTCATTGACTGCAGGTCTGTAACACCAAAAAGCTTAGGTGTTGCCCACAGATTTCACTTGTATGTTTTCAAATATGCTCTCTTATATAGTTACTGTTTTAACAGTAGACGTCAAGCTATACTAAGTACCCACAATAGACATTATAATGCTGTGTTTTTCTAAACATGCAAATAATCTTGAAGTTTCTCATAAGTTTACTTATAATAATAATATGGAATTAATGATGAGTGTATAGCATTAATTAATAATGACATAATGAATATAATTTGAGAATAATGTATAATATTTTAAAAATTCCTTTGAAAGCAGCATATTGAAGGCATTTCTAGAAAGCAGAAAGCAATGCTCCTGACGGATAACAATAGAAGGTTTATTTTTTAATAAATATTAATTTATTTTTTTATCTACAACACACTAGGATTGTTTCTACAATGTAGCCTAAATAATAAAGAATGATAATGCTTCATAGAGTAATTTATATTTTGATACCTATTATAGATGAGTCTATTAAAATAAGTCATCTGTTCCAATATGTTTTCATCAGTAGTTGCTTCAAGACTTTTTGACGTTTACTTATTCAATCCTCATTTGTATTCTCCTGTACCAACATTTTATTCACAGCATTATAAATCCTAGAAATAAGTTTCTTTCTTGTCTTTTTAAAGGATGCTAATAATCAGGATTTTTTTTCCCCTCCAAAACTCATTTTCTAGCAGAATTCCATGTTTTATTTCATACATCATTTACAGCTTGCTTCATTTTAGCCCCAAAGGCACTAACTAGGTTGCAAAGGAAAAAACCCAATTGGAAAGCAAGGTCCTTTTATATTTGTGGTCATGGTTTTGTTCAGAATGTCACTGGTTACATAATAAATATGATTGCTTTCTGCCTTAAAAGCATCTCTAGGATTTCAGTAGGGTGTTTCACAATGGAATTGTTATTCTGTGAACAGCTCACTGACATACATCAGAAAAGGAAAGAAATGAACAAGTTGACATCCTAATTTAACATTGCATGTCGGTACACTGAAGCTACACAAAGCTCACACGAATACAGACACAATACCTGTGGGAAGGTCAATTGAGAATCAAAGTGGTGTTTTGGATGCAAGAAAGGATGTTTGCAGTAGTGTCAGAAGGACTTAATTCTTTTAAAGATAAACACTCCTGCATCATCTCTGTGACTGACTTTGTTTCTCAAAGTGACTAATACCTGAAGGCAAAGTTCAAGAATCAGCAAATGCATTGAATTCTGTTAGCCTAATGGTAGGTCAAAAGACTTCTTGAAGCAATGTCTTTATATTTCAGTACCTCTGTGTGTACATATCTGAAGATCAGACTGATGCTTCATTCTGAATACCAGGTATTCCATGACTCCTCAATAGAACTCTTCCTATTGTTACCAGTTTACATGAACTGATGGTTAAACACAATGTTGCCAAATACAGCTCACTATTTCTTCAGAGTTTTTTGTGGGGTTTTTTTGTGTGTTTGTGTTGAGGTTTAGGCGGTGTGGGGAAGCAAGCAGCCGACTCAGTGTGAGTGATAAAGCAAGCTTCCACTTTATTGTTTACAAAAGTGATTCTTTTATACACACCTATTATAAGCATCCACTTATCATTGGTTAACTACTATTACTAGCCCACCTTACACACAACATAATTGGTTATTTACATATCAATCATAAAATGCCCCAATCATTGTTCTCCACTTCTAACCATCTTCAGCTCCTGCATCCCACAGCCAGGAGCTGCTTATCTTGCTACCTCCTTTCTCACATTCCAGCTGCAGCTGCATCCTTGACCAACTTAGCTTGCAGCTTGCTCAGGCCCTGCTAGCAAGGCTGGATTGCTCACATGTCCATTAGCAATCAAACATTCTCCTACATGTTTGTTTTGGGGTTTTTGGTGTTTGTTTTTTTTCATTATGAATAGACACAACATTTCTTTGCAAATTCAAGCTAGTTGCAAGTACAAGATAGAGAGAACTGGCTGTCATTTTAGCTGGTATTTGCTATAGGGTTCCCTTCTTTACATAGTTACAGGGAGTTATAAACAATGTTTAGTTACTCCAATAACTTTAACATAGTACAAACCATCATAAACTGTTAAAAATTCCTTCATACTAAATTATGGGTGCAGACATACACTGACCTGATATTTTCAGTTTCCTCCTGTTGAATACCTTACTGGACAGTAACTTAGTACTTAAAAAATTATTTCAGGATTTGGCAAACTGAGAAGGATTGAGTGAATTAATGATCTGAAGACACTGAATAAAACTGCATTTGTTCCTTCAGATACGACTAGTTTTTGATTGTGTTGTGATATAGATGAAATACATACGAGATTTTTACTAGGAATTCTGCTTTATGGCTCTAGAATAAACGAACTGTGCTCTTGTTAATATAGGCTGATAACATACAGTTCAACAGTTCCTTGAGTGGTATCCTAATTCAGCATACAAAATGGCTGGACAGAAATGACAGTGAACAGGGATGCATTATGTTGTTGCATCTGTTTTTTCTCCACTAGGGTAGAAGAGCACATTACTATGGACAAATAATAGTGAAATTTAGATTAGTGGAAGCAGTTGCTAGAGTTTCAGGTATTTTGATTCTACCCTTATTGTAAAGTCAAAATCATCACTTCATGTATTAATTAGACATTAAAAAAACTAATGAGGAAGCTGAATAAATACTTTCATTTTATGTTGCCTTATAAATAAAGATAGAAATCTTTGAAAAGAAGATCCCAGCAAAGATACTAACCTGATGCTGGATTTTATGACTATGGTCATATGCAGCTCTGGGTAGCCAAACACTTTTCCAGAAATAATCAGAAATGGCAATTAACTATCTTGAGAAAAGTGTCTTGGGAAGAGGGAGCATGCTAAAAATGCTGACATTGTTATTTGTGGTAACATTCATATATGAGTGAAAAAAAATGTGTGAAGTACAAAACATTACAAAAACCTAGTAGAGGAGCAGAGAAGTAAACAATAAATGTCACAAATTTAGAGAAAAAACTGTCTATTACAATCCCAGTCAAAGAGTTCATGATAGAGATAATATTGCATCGTACATTATAGTAGTAGCTTTATAAAGTGGAAAAATCTACATATAATCATAGTAATGTGCAACCTGCTCTATAGTTTTAACTTTCTCTGGTTATGCTCTTTTGCTAATGTGCTCATGGCCTACTACCATTCATTTCTATGGTAAACAATAACTCTGATGTAGTTACCTCTTTGCACCTTGATCCAGATTACCTTCTTCTGATGCCTTTTTATATGTTTTGTCTAAAAAAAACCCTGATTTCTCTGGTATGAATGAAGCTAATTTCTATTCAAACACTTTTATTTTTTCCTTCTCTGATCTATTTTGAATCCCTTGTGCTGATTGAGATTTTCACTTTCTTTTTTCAAAACACTTCTCTGTTTTAGGGTTGCTTTCATACTGACCTTTGGAATAATACACTCTCAATTCTCTATTTACCTTCATCCTGACCTCTCATTAGTTAACAATGCTTACCTAAACCAAATGGAATAATAGAGTGCAAACTCACTGATCATTACATTTCCCTCCCACTATGAAGCAGTGACCGCTGTTTCTTAGTCCATTCAGTATTTCTTATACTGCTTGGTTTTCAAAATATAAAAAAATGCCATCCTGAGCAAAGCAAAGAATAAGTCTCCAGTAATGTGAAAAAGCATAAAAAAGTTATCATATATTAAATGGCAAAATTCACTCAAAGTAACAATTAGCTGCAGTCACTAGAGGATTTGAATATCTACCTTGCAGCAGTGTCAAACCTCCCAAAACATAAAATAATGTCATACTGACTTAATTATTTGCCTACCATATTTAAATAATTTTTGTAAGTGGTTTTCTGAAGGCATTTATTTAAAGGATTGTTTCATTCAAAACAAGATTGCTGTGTCTCTCAATCTTTGTGTGTATGCTCCTCATGCAACAAGATGCTTCTAATAGGATTTGTATTCCTCGTCCTCAAATAAATAAAATAATAAAAACCAATCTAAATTTTGTTCTATTTAAGTATTCATCATGCTGTAAATTATTTAAGGATTCAACTGTATGCTATGTGAGTCTCATTCAAGTAGTTTAAAGAACTGTTGAAAATCCCCGGTATGTCGTTCAAATGAAGATATTAGTGTAGATAAGCTATCAAAATCAGGAATTTCTTTCAAACTATTTCCCTTCTGAGTATACACCAACAGACCAAAATGAACTCATCTGCTCAGAGACAATCACTTCTAGTTCATCAGGGGCTGCTAACATGTTGATACAGAGAAACTATGCATAAAGGTAAACAACATTCAGTGTTTGGCTGAATTGGTGCATATACAGGAATACTCCAGTCAGAAACCTTTATGCTTCTATTTCTTTCCCCAACCAATTTATGGAAGCTTAATCTTTAGTAAAGTCAATATTAGGTCAATATACAGGAGTCAATGAGTCATTTTAATGCTGTATTTGTGATTGCTCCTTGGAGACATTACCTCATTCTGAATGTAGATTTCAAATCTTGGCTTTTATTTATTCAGCCACTGTGAACAACTCTGCATTTATTATGATCAAATATCTCTTCTTGGTCTGTTTCTCTGTTCTAATATTACCAGACTATTTTGTATGTTGCTGCTGTTCACTCCTCTGGTAGCTCATCTACCATTATGAGCTACGTAGAAAACCCATAAATCATAGTAAACTTAATCTGATATAGAGCAATAACAGTCAGATAACACATATGGGTTTTTTCAGAGTCTTCATAATTTTGTTGGTCCAAAAACCCAGCAGGAAGTTGCAACCAGCAGGAAGTACAATTGCTTGAAGACTAGCAGATGATGCCTCATCACAGTACAGGAAGCTGTGTGGTAAATCATCTAGAAATACGCCATACAACCCAGCAGGAAAACTACTGAACTAAACTTTTAGTCTGCCAAAAGCTGCTGCATACACACATGTACACAAAGACACCAGAGGGATTCAGTTATGGTGTTCACAGGACCTCACTTCCGTCAAATGCAAAACAACGTTAGAGGTGAAAGTCAATTGCTTGTTTGTCTTACTAAATAAGGGGAGTACAGAGCAAAGTTTACGTAAAACCTGTTTTCTTCCAGCATGGATCATAGCAAGGACAGAGAGATGGTGGGGTGTGCCTGTATGTTAGGGTATGTTTTCATTGCTAGAGCGTAATGATGGTGATGACAGGGTTGAGTATGGGTAAAAATCAGAAGAGAGGTCAACAAAGTGGGAAGAGAGTGATTACTTGCAAATTCATGACACTTGTTGGTTTTAGAAATACAGAATCAACTGAGTTGGAAAAGACCTCAAAAATCATCAAGTCCAACCCTACAGTGGTTACTAGACCGTGGTACTAAGTGCCACATCTATTAATATTTTTTAGGAAGTCTTACTATCTATGCGATATATTAAAAATGAGTATGAGAATTCGCAAATTTTAAATTGATATAATGAATGAAATAGCGAACAGTTAACAACAATGTAAAAAATAAAATAGCAAGCGTTCTATAGCTGATAAAAGAACACCTGTTTAAAACTTGCTGAAGATGCTTTTAAATTGTGAAGAGAAAGAATGTCTATCTCCAAATAATTTAAAAGTAGAGGAAAAGATTAAGTTTTGAAAATGTTCACATCTATGTATATTTCAATAGGTGTTCTCATGTATGGTTTATTAATGTCTCTGCTCTCAAAGAATTCCAAATTTGCTGACAGAGAGAATGCCACATTGGGACATTACTGAAACCTACTAGCATCCCCGGAGTTAAACTCTTCTTAGCAACTGGGGTTTTTTTTCTTTTTTTTCAATGAAATGCTTTTATATGTGTGTATAAGCAAAAAAGCTGGTGAAGGATTTAGAGACCAAGTCCTGTTAGGAACAGCTAAAGGATCTGGGGTTGTACTACAAAGACAGGAAGAAAACCAGATTTTTATGCCACTTGCAGGCTTGTTACACTCCATAATGTTATTTGAATCTCAGAAGTCTGTCTAAGATATTAGTTTCACGAATGATGAACTTCAACCTTTCAAGAATCAATAGAACTATTTAGTAAACATTTACTCCACTGTATCTCACTGCTTTCAGTGGAGTTTGGATCAAGCTGAAAGCAAGATATTAAATAATGTGAGCATCAGAACCTGCAGTAGGTAATGACTTCATCAGATATATAAAAATATTATTTCTGTTGTATTTTAATTTATGGATGAATTAAATAGAAAGAGAGACACTATATGATGCTAAAACTCTGTCAATCATATACCACTGTAATCCATGTACATGGGCCCTGTAATGAACATTTGATAAAAGATAAAATTTGACTGCATTTAGATTACTCAATCACTTATGGCAAAGAAAGTTTGTTTTATTACAGTAAAATTGGTATACCTTTTTCAGGAGCAGACTCTCAAATTTTACATTCAGACAGGAAAGGAATTAAACAGCATTTTTTTTCATATTTGCAAGATATGTGTTTAATCCTCAATGAATCACTGAAAGGTAAGCGCACAATATGGAATGGTCCAGTAGGTGTTGTTTTGAGGCTGCACAGAAAACTAGTACCTTCACCTGTCATAACTTTTCAATATATTCTTAGAGGTTAAAGCAAATCTGATATCTCAAATACCAAGGTCAGCAGCAAATAATAGTAATGAACTCCAAGTAAATAATTTCCCATTTACAATGCTAACAATAATCTTCATTATAATTTCACTGCCAGTTCTAAAACAGGCCATGAGGCAATTCAATTATTACAGTATTAGAATTCAATTGTGTATCTGAAGTTAGAGATATTTTTTCCTTTGCCTGATACTGAGGAAAATCAAACATTTCCATCTTGAGAGACGGCACAAGATCTTCTAGCTATTTCCTGTTGCCATGTCAACTCCTTTGCACTTAGTTATTGCTAAGTCCTTACATTCTTGTGCTGGAAATTTAGTTGGAGAGATATAAAGACAGTCCTTCCATTGCCTGTATTATCAGCAAAGAGAGGGGAGATGGCTTGACTGTTTGTATAAATGTGTATGATAGTAATAAGTAAAGGGGTAGCTAGAATATAAATTGTTTGCATTTATATTGTATTTTTTTTTTCCTCTCTTGTTCACTTCTTTACTGTCTCTTTGAGGCAAATCATTGTTTCTTTCCTGTAAGACAAACAACTAGAAAATAGGCAGTTTTCACTTCAGCTGAGCTGGAGTTAATTTTCTTTGTGGTAGATTCTATGGGACCATGTTTTGGATTTGTGACGAAAACAGCATTGAAATCACTGGGATGTTTTAGTGACTGCTGAGCAGAGCTTACACAAAGACTTTTTCTGTTCCTCACTCCACCCTACAGTGGGTTAGGGAATGCACAAGAAGCTGGGAGGGGACATAGCCAGAACAGCTGACCCCAACTGGGTATTTTCCATAATATATGACATCATGCTTGGCAACAAAAGGTGGGAGGGGAAGTTTGCTGAGGCTGCCATTGCTTGGGGACTGGTTGGAAAGTGGTCAGCTGGTGAAAACTACCTGCCGCTGGCAGGTAACAGTTAAGGGGGGGCTTTGCATGACTTTCTTTTCTTTTTTTCTTCCCCTTTGTGTGCTCCTCCCCTCCTTTTTTTATTTCTTTCTGTATTTAACTGAATTTATCTCAGCATTGTTCATGCTATTGAGTGATTCAGACCATATGCCCTCTGTTCCAATATCGTCGCATGGCAAAATATGCAACCTGATGGTTGAGAAAAAACTCAGAAGGCAGAAAAATAATAAACCTACAGTTGGACCATGTAATCTGGTTTGTGAATGCCTAACATCAAGTCTGATTACAACTGCTAGAAAGCATCTGTTCTTATTTGTCTTTATTCCATAAAAGTTTCTTGGCGGCTCTAAAGAAAAGATATCATTCATATTTTAATATATGCTTGCACATTGTTATTAATATGTATTAATATTATGCATATTGTTATGCATATTCTTACATTTTAAATTCTCTTTTCAAAGCAGAAGCCTAAGTTGCCAAGTTTGAGCTTAAAATTTAGTTTTGCTCTTGCAATTATTTCAAGACTTTGACTATTTAGTTTCTGAAGATGCAAGTTTGGTGTATTATATCCCCTGTTGGTCTCTTCAGTACAAAACCAGGTATTGGTATACTGGGGTAACTTCAGTGGAGGGTCACCAAGATGATTATGGTACTAGAGCACTTGATGTGTGATGAAAGACTGAACAAACTGGTTGTGTTCAGCCGGGAGAATAAAGGTCTTATGGCACTTGCCTCCTCTTATTGGTCAATGGACTATTCTATAGACTGCTGTCTTTAGGTAGTGAGTAGCTACAGAGAAGACACAGCCACATTTCTTCTTAGAGGTGCATTATGATGTAACACATAGAGGATGCAGAAAGGGAAATCTAAATAATTTGGAATTATGAATATTGGATATTCTTGGTATAGATATTAAATCTGAAAAAAAATATTTTTTTTTGCTACAAACCTGCTCACTTTCCCCCATGTGACCCTTCCTTGGTATAACACCCATATTAAACCTTCACAGTTGCAGTATGTGATGCCACAGATGAAGCAGTAATTGTAATTAAATTAAGTAGTTATAGGAGAGATCTCTTTTGGGGCAGAAATGCCACAGTAACTTCTCAATATTGTTACTGTCTTGTCCTGTTTCTACTCTGCTCACGGGAACTGAGTTCATTGGACTATTCTGACTGACAAAGAGGATGGATTAGGGGGCTGAGTTATATCTGTTCTTTATGTCTCTTTGATCTTCTGTTTCCTATTCAGAAGTGAGGGAGGGAGAGAAGTCAGAAGTTGTAGGCAATAAATCAAAGAATGAGCTGGGGCTTTAGCAATTTTCTTGCTCTGTCATTTTGAAAAGCTGACCATATCTTTCAAAAAACCATGAGGGGCACAGCATTTTTGTTCAGCATTTGAGGAATTATAACAAAACTAAAAAAAGAAGTCATATTTCCTGGAGATTACCTCAGTCTCAACAGTATCGACAGTATCGACACTCCCCTACAAGTAACAGTGAAATGAATATTTCATGAAGGATTTTTATATCAGAAATTGCTAGACTCTATATAACTTAAGAGCCACTGTCATCCTCCTGGTATGGTCCAAACCAAGATGTTCTTTGCATAAATTAAACTAAGTGTTGGATTAATGAGGCTTGTAACAAATATTTTAGTTTGACTCTGAATGACTTCCAGCTGGAACTCACGTAAGTTTGTGTTATATAGAACTCCCTAGGGATAAACTCCCTACGGCTACGATGAGGTAAAAATTTTTCCCAAATGTAGCTTGTTGTTTCAGTAATACAGGGACAAAGCTTTTATAGAAAATACTATTGCTTGGTCAGTTAGGGAGAATGAGTGAAGAAAAGTGGGTTTTAAAGTGGTGTACAATGCTTTCTTAGTATCTCGGGGGGAAGTGTAGAACTATAAAAAGAACTTGAGCACTTGTATTATGAATCTTTTACTGTTAACAACTCTTTGGATGAATACAGGGCAACAAAGTGCCAGGCTCCTGTGGTATTGATAACTCCTTAGTTTTGCATCAGCAAAAATGGAACACAGAGGTTTAGTTGTGCAGTCTGGGATCTGATGGCATTATGCTTAAAAATACTGCCTAACTCCACCCTATTTCTTATCAGTATATGCCACAACATTTTACAAATATTCTCAGTGTCATTATTCCTGATTCTGCTAAAAGACCATGGCTAAGATTAAGTGGCAGGCAAGTTGTAAAACTGGAAGTAAAACAAATGTATATGAAGTACACAACTAATGCTCTTCTGATTGGGAAATACTGCGAGTTTACCAAGTCTTGCAGTGATTAGCCACCTCTTTGTTTACTGAAACCATCTTCAGCAAAAAAATAAAGGTGGACAAAAGAAAAATATGCAGTACACTCTTTTTTGTATCATTATTTTTTAAAATGAGCAGGAACTGTGCCAAAATAAAATTCTAAAGAAGGCAGAGAAAACCAATTTAATATAAAAATTAAACTTTGGTGACAAACTGTGGGTCCATTTAATTAATCTAACTTTCAAATCACCTTCTCTCCAGGATATCTAAATCCAATCCACAATAATCAATTCCAGGGTGAACACCTCATATTTCACACCATTAAAATGCAGCACAATAGCATGTTTCTTATCTTTTGAAGAAATAGAACTATTATATTCATCAATATGCATCTCCAAGGGCAAAGAGTTTTCATGTTGGTTTAAGCAACAGGTCTTCCACAGTATTAATGAGATGAAGATGAAAAAGAATGTTTTATAGTCATTGTGGGATACAGCATTAAAACATAAATATCTATAAGAGGTGCTCAATTAGTTCTCTAGATTTACATTTCCCTACTTAAAATGGACTTTAAAACATACAAATTTTAAATCATGAAATTAAAAAAAATCAGCATTTGAGAATATCCTGATAATGTCTACAGTCTTGATTAATAACTGTGCTAAGACCTTAATGCAATTCACAGTGGGTTAGGCTGAATCAAGGGGTCACTAACAAAGTTGTGTTGAAGGAATATTGCTCGGTGTCCTTCCTCTTAATATTTCTCTATATAATAAAAATAATTTGCTGTTACTAAGAAACATTTGCAGACAGCATGAGTTCATCTATTTCATGCTGTCTGTGAAACACTAGTTAAGCATCTCTTTTTTGCTAACTGGATACACATAAATAGATGCGGTGAGGCATTAGTTTTCTGGCCTTGGCTTCTTTCCTTTGCTGAGACCAGCCCTGACAAACCACAGCAACTTCTCCACAGCTGCCTCAAGGCTATGCTCAAAGGTGGTATATGGCAGATAACAAAAAAATTCAGAAATACTTCAGAGGTAGTGCCTTCGTAGACACAGTCTGAAGGGACATAGTTCGGTAACCAACCAGTGCCTTTCACCCTTCTCTTACATGTAGTTATCAGCCAGGTTGTTCTGAGAATAGATGTGCCTCATGGATTCAGCCCTGCAACAAACTGAAGGATCCCTTTCCTCTTAGGGCAAACAAGATTCTAAACAGAACCCACGGTGTCTACTTCCTTTGGTCACAGACATTCCTAGCTTGGAGAAGAGGAGGCTCAGAAGTGACCTTATCGCCCTCTACAACTACCTGAAAGGAAGTTGTATTCAGGTGGGGGTTGGTCTCTTCTCACAGGCATCTAGCAGTAGGACAAGAGGGCACAGACTCAGGCTCTGCCAGGGGAGGTTTAGGTTGGATATTAGGAAGAGATTTTTTATGGAGAGAGTAATCAGGCATTGGAATGGGGTGCCTGGGGAGGTGGTGGATTCACCATCCCTGGTGGTTTTCAAGATGAGACTGGATGTGGCACTTAGTGCCATGGTCTAGTAACCATGGTAGGGTTGGACTTGATGCTCTTTGAGGTCTCTTGCAATCCGGTTGATTCTATGATTCTATGATCCACTGTCTTTCTTTTCTCACTTATTTCTCACTTATTTGACATTCTGTCTTTCTGCATTTTGCACCTTCCCTAGGTTTTTTTCTGTGCCTCAAAACTTCTTTTCCTCTCTCACTAGACGGAATCACATGGAGAGTCCCACTGTATTCAAAGCAGTCACCAATGCAAGCTAATTTTGCAAAAAGCCATCTAACTGCCTAAATAACATGATCCTTTCTCAAAACATCTCAATTTCTACTCCAAAAATATTATCAATAAACATGGCAAGTACAGTCCATCCTAAGTGTAGATTTAGAAAGATTAGAAATCCCTCTTTTGGGGGACATTGACTGAGCTGTCTTCTGCATCTGTGGCAGGTCAAAGCAATGCAGTTTGAAGAAAGTGAGAAATTAATGTAGTTTGGAAGAGAGAAAAGGTACAAAACAAGTTTGATTCTTCTTACTGAAGCAAATGCATACTACAACCTTTGGAGACCCCTGGTTTTCCAGGTTTAGTACTTAGTATTAAAATGCAATTGTCACTCCAGAGAATCAGGCAGAGTAGTGTGGGGTGTCTTTTGACAATGTCATACCAGGTTTGACCACTGCTGTTTCTATCTGAGAACTCTATTCCCTGATACAAATTTTTATATTTCTTTTCCATCTAACTCTTTCTTTTCTTATTTTTTAAAAAAACGTTTATTTGAGATTTTCAGCTTACTATTTGATGATCATTTCATTGTCTTTAATCTGATCTAATTGGGGCAAATTCCCTCCAGGCAGCCTTGTGTGCTAACACGTATAAATGGACATGCAAAATTTACACTCGCATTCTTGTCTTCTGATCTGATACACATTCCTCATGATAAAGAAACATGCCTTCCTTGCTTATTCCTTGCCTTTCACTGTAGAATTACCAGAAATTTTTATTTGAAATTCGGTAGTTATTTAGCAAGAAAGGAACTCTCAATTTAACTTTTTAGTCAATTGCAGTAATCCTAATGCATGAAAATAGCCAGAATATTTTCAAAGTATTTCACACTTCAAGTCGGCACTGCTTTTGAAATACAGAATGCCTTATTTTCAAGAGCTGTGAGCAACCTTACTGTCTCAATGTAAACACCGAAATTTAAAGAGCAATTCTAAAAGTTGAATTCTATATGGTTTCTTCAGTTATATCAGGGACTAAAACAGAAAAAGAAAGTGATTTGAGCCTGCACTTCTTATTTCTTTCCTAAAGCACATTGATTTTGCTTGGTTTTTTTCCTACTCTCATCCTTGTTACTTGAACTTTGGGTTCCAGCCTCCTCTTCTACAAGAAAGAAACTATTTCTGGGATAATTTTGTTTTACCTGAGTATGTTCCAAATACACATCATGATAGTGGAGGAAAAACACTGCTGTGCTGACAGAAAAATACATAAGGTTTACAATTATCAAGTCTAAGACAGACTGCAGAAAAAGCTGTACTTAACAAATGTAAATAAAAGTAAATTTAAGTTTCAGCAAGAAGGGGTATGCAGATTCTTCTTCAAATCTGAAAGTGTGAAATAATATTTGTACAGTAAGTTACATCATAATTTAGATATCATTCAAAATAATGTTCTTTTCTTTTCCTAGAAGGCTTCCAGTCTTAGGAAGATGATTTCAAGTAGCATTCTGTTCAAAAAGACTAAAAGTGGCAGAAATATTAAAAAGCTCTTAGAATATAATTAACCTTTTGGAGAAGATGCTTTAAAATGTCAGTAAAAATGATATGGAATTATCTGTAAATATTCTCAGATAATCAAGTAATTCATTTTACAAAGAGGAAAAAATGTAAATTTAATTAATCTTTTCAAGATACAATTTTCACTCTGTTTTTCGCACCAAAAATATATGTTCTGGATATAAAAGTGCATTCCCAACTTTCATAGACATTACAGGGAGATAAGTATCTACCTCTAGAATACCATCAATGAAAATAAGAGGTCTTTATCAAGTCCAAAAGTACAAAGACACTTTTTGCAATCTTGTATCTACTGGTTCTATTGCCAGTAGATCACCATGGAATCAGTTTAGTGCTATTTAAATGCACAAAATTATCTTGTCAGTAGTAGTTAATTGGCTCATGATATTTTGAGACTGAATAAGACTGTCAGGAAAGCAGAAACCTGTAGAGTTGGGATAGTCTCTGATGTGTGCTTAGAAATAAATCTCTTACATAGGCACTACAGTGCATCTAAACTGTCTCTAAGTTGCACTCATGGTTAAAACCATAATGAAAAAAATGACTGCTAGTCTTTGAATATAAACATATCAAGAAGACCGAATTACATGCTTCAAATCCCATGGAAGTCTTCATTACAAACCTAGTTATACATGCAGGAAAACATTAATTTTAGACTTTTCCTTTCAAAAAGAGTATTTAGTCTGTTAAAGCCAAAGTAATTCTAGAAAGATATTTTCTATGCTATGTATCAACAATTAATAAAACTAGTTGTTTCTTATGTAAATATGTCTCATACTTCTAATGATAATGCTGCAGGTAACTACTTCTATAGAAAATTACCAAAGTAGCAATTTTGCAGTACTGGAATCTTCACATGGATTTGCCAATACAGAATTCCTAGGGTGTAAATGTGCCTTTGCATTAAGTGCAGCGGCACTGCCATTTGAAATAACAGTGGGAGTAAAATTTATGTATTAATGTTTCCTGAGGAGTATGAATGAACACTTATTTTCTTTCCTCTCTGGCAAAAAAAAAGAGAAATAAATAAAAAGGAGGAATGAAAAAACCCCAGTGTTCCTCAAAAAGAAATCAATGTTTTTACAATGTTATGGTTTTCTAATAATTGAAAAAACACCCCAAACAAAGGGGTTTCCCTATGTCTTGGGGACATTTAAACAGTTTCTTTTGTTTTGGGAGGATAAAATAATTCTTTGTCTTTTACATATATTTTTGTGCACAGCCTGGGGTACTTATTGGCTTTTAGTCAGGATTCAAGACATATTCCCATTTTTCTTTAAAAACAACTGGTTAGAAACAAATCTGACAGCACAAAATCATCTTAACTTCAAAAACTTCTACTGGTTAACAATCATTCAATTCAACAATTATACAATATGCATTTCTTTCTTTGTAGTTTAAATCAGTAGAAGATGTGGCTTCACAAAACCTAGCACCAGATGCCTTACTTTTTAAGGCAAGATTTTAATTGCTAGTGTCTGAAATGTTGTCTGTCTCTGTAAGAGGAAAAGTAATATTAAATTATTTTATTTATGTGACAATAAATTGTAGAATATCATGATACCAATTTTTAACAAGATAAAATATATTAAGTAACCACAGGAACATTTGGTAGTCAATTAGAACAAATGCTCAAATTCCAATAAATCACTTGCCAGCTTGTAAAATCCTACTGTTTTTCCTTGTGTAGACTACAGCAGTTATTATTTTAACATCATATCTCACAAACAAATGAAGTTCAACTGAGAATGTACACATGACAGAGGTAAAACCAACTATATACTCCACAGAATCAGGTTGTTAAAAACAAATTGCCACTGCTGTCATTTATGTAAAGTAATCAATAATGACAATGGCTTGAAAATGACATGGAGACTTATGGGAATGATTTAAAGAATCATTAGTCTTATTTTGTAGTTAAATAAACTTGAGTCAGTAGTTTTAAAGTGGCTTCTAAAAAAGTCTACAAAAAGTAAGTGGGAAAGCTATCTATATAACCCATCAGTTCTGCAATCATTGTTCTGTCCCATTACCTTCTGCTCTTCAGGGATTCATGTCTTATTTCCCAGCCTGGTTATGGACCTGCAGTTTGAATGTTGTGTTAGAGCATGGCCTTCGGGCACCATCCCACAGGGAAGGACACAGCTGACCCAAATGATGGGGCAATAACTATATAGTTCCTGCTTCAGTGTACACTGTGGAATGCAGGCATGCTTCTCTGCTCTCAACAATATGTTGTCTACTGCTCCTCTAACCTTCCAACATCTATTAGGGAACAGGAGGTAAATAATGCAGAAAACTAATTTAGAATGTAAAAAACTACCTGCAGTAGCACTGATTCAATGTGCTAAAGCAATATTCAGGAGTGTGCTTATAGTTCCTGCTTCAGTGTACACTGTGGAATGCAGGCATGCTTCTCTGCTCTCAACAATATGTTGTCTACTGCTCCTCTAACCTTCCAACATCTATTAGGGAACAGGAGGTAAATAATGCAGAAAACTAATTTAGAATGTAAAAAACTACCTGCAGTAGCACTGATTCAATGTGCTAAAGCAATATTCAGGAGTGTGCTGGCAAAGGGTAATGAAACAG
>NW_008655321.1:41766-44895 GCF_000695815.1 Acanthisitta chloris | reverse complement strand
TTACTCCATTAGTACAGTAGACATGTTGATATTTCTCTTTCAGAACAGCAACAGCTAAAGAGGGAACTGCTTTTTTCAGCATCCATCAAATCAATTGAGGATGAAGTGTTAAAATCTATATAAGGCCTAAACATATTTGTTCAGTTTTCTGCTTCTTGTCATATTAATTGTCCACGTACAGTTTGCAATATTATATAAGTTTCAATCTATGTCATGGGTCAGGTTAAAGTTTTGGTGGCTATCAGGAACAGCTGAAAAAAAGCCCTTACTACTTAAAACTAGAGTTTATATTTCCTCCTATTGTTATGTCAAGGCTTTTTCTGTAAATGACCTTCCATGAAAACTCCTGAATTTATATTAAAAAGAAATCCCCAAGCAAGGATGATTTTCAGATTTAAATCTTGTGTCAGAAGTCTCTGTCCATTTTGCTTTTATCTTTCCTTCAGTCATGTTATGAGAAGTGCCTAATTATTAAACAAAAGCCATTTATTTGCATTGTAGCAGAAAAAAATAGTAGAACAACTATCAGAAATGACTGAAATTGACAATTCCTCTGAAGGAAAGATACGTTTACTGAGATAGTTAGGTCTGCTACATAAATTTTACAGATAAATCATTATATCCTCCCCTTTTCTGGTGGATAAGTGCTTGTCTCTGGGTTTCTTTGACTTGCTGTTGATAGATGTAGATCTAAAGATAGTAGCTGGAGGTCAATGTACAACCTACTTAACACCTAGTCAACTGATGATTTTCAGTGAGCTTTTATTTGCAAATATGATTACTGCCAATGGCAAAAGCAATCAAAAGTCTTCAATATTCTCCAACTGAGCAGGCACAGGAAAAGGCACTCACTTCTCCCACCCACATGAACAGAAGAACAGAAAGACCATTCATTGGCCAAGCAAATCTATACTGTAATTGAATGGGTATATTAAATAAAAAGCTCTATAGAAAAGTATATTTTAAAATGAAGAGAGGGGAAGCAATGAATGATGGAAGGGACAAAGGGAGGCAGAGTGGAGGAAGGAGAGGAAGGGAAGAGGGAGAACAGCAAGGGAGGGAGGAAATGAAGAAGGAAAGAAAGGAGGAAAGAGAGAGAAAGGGAGGGAAAATGACTAAAGTTATATAAAGTTACAATACAATGCAGAATAACTATACTACTAGCTAAATATATCCCATATATCTGGAAGCCCCAGCTAGAGCCTTTAAAGTAAATGAAGAAACAAGAAAACATTGTTGACCTATATCTTGATCTTTCTAATCAGCTGTCCAGAACACAAATAAGACTGCAATTATCTTATTTTCAGTAATTAATTTTAGTTCTACAATGGGTGCCTTCTGAGAAAAAGCTATTGATCTTGCTTCCTATTAGACACATCAATATTAATGGAAATAGAAGAACTTGACATTTTCATATGTTGCAATGGCTCCTTCTGACTTGAACAATGTTCATCACCTCAGGAGAAGTCCTCTATCAGCCAGCATGGCTACCCTTATCATACAAAAGTGCGATCAAACATTTATCCTGTGCAAACCTAGGTAAAATCATCTAACCTATTTTTTGTGTAGCAGACACAAAGCCCACACAATATCTCTAAATTTCATTTCAAGATGTTTCTCCAAAAAAAAAAAAAAAAAAAAAAAAAAAATAAACCCCAACCAAAACTCCCCACTCTGACTGAACTTCTCCCTTTCTAACTGGAATATCCAGTTAGAACTGAGGTGTAGTTTTCGGACACAATTTTCTTTTGTTGAGGAAGTGGCAGCTGGGGCAAAGGAGATGGTGAAAGGAGATGGTAAAAGGTGATGGTGATGGAAGGTGAAAGACTTGGTTATAAAGAACTCCAAAAGGAATTACAGCAGTAGAACACCACTAGCTGCCAGAGGCATGAGAAGAGTGCATCTAATAGTGATTATTGCTGATGTTTTCACTGGGTCAAGCATGCTTCAGACGTGTCGCTCAGTCCTTCACTCTTCCATCAAATTCTCAGCATGGTTCTCAGCTGGGGTGATACAGTTCATATGCAGCAAAGACTGAGATCATGGTTGATGTCACAAGGAAATGGAAAATCTTAGAAACAGGGTGAAATGCAACAGAGTATTTAACAGAAGAGAGACATAGGACTTGTGAATAAATAAAGATATCAGAAAATGGATGGTTCAAAGATCTGTGTGAAATATTGTTCTATGTAGATCAAAAATGATCTGTATACCTTAATACAATAGTAAATTTATGCAGGAAAATGTTCTATCAAGCTGTGTATAAATTTCAAATGGGAAAAGGTGCTAACAGGAATCAGAAGATTTCAGTGACATGCATTGAAAATGAGAGAAAGTGTATGGTATATTTAGAAAGAAGAGATAAAATATGCACATTTCTCTCTTACCCATGGAAAAAATGTAGCAATATGAAGAATAACGATTCCTTGGAAATGCTTGTATTCACAGCTACAAGGAGTACCAAGTGGTAAGAAAAAATACTCTAGACTTTTCTTGTTTCAACATATGTGTTCTTTGCATTTTTTTCTGCTTTCAGGATCTGGTACTTCACACTGTATTTTCAAGACACCAGAGCCTCAGTATGTACTCTGTTTTCCAAGTCCTCACTTCCAGCACCGCTTTTGTCTTTCCAGATCTAAAAATCACCTATTTCACAACTGAGACCTAAAATATATCCATTTGCTCTGTATCTCTGTCTAGCCTAGCATTTAAATATTCAAAGTGTGACAGCTTTAAGGAAAGTTAAAAATAAATTAATTTTGGAATGTATTTATACCCTGAGCTAGAAATGTTATGGGTTCACTATGCTTTGGACACAAGAGTTATGCACGTTCCTGGTCATCTGTTGGCTAAATAGGAGATGACATCAAGTTCTTTTCTTATGTCCAGGTAAGACATCAACTTCAAAAGAGAGGGAGAGTCTATACCTGCAAACCTTGTGATGTGGGATACTTAGATCCTGATGGAGGATAAACCCGAGACATCTCTATTTAAGAGAAGTGATCATCAGCTGTATAGTCTTAAACACAGAACAGTGGGTGGCGGAATGGCAGTAATCAGCATTACTGTGATTAACCTTTTTTGGATGAAATAAGTTATGAATGAACTGAATTATACTATATGTTTGCT